>NW_015649567.1:55316-99111 GCF_001515625.1 Sinocyclocheilus rhinocerous | reverse complement strand
CACACACACACACACACACACACACACACTCTCTCTCACACACATACACACACACACAAACACACACACACACACAGACACAAACACACACACACACACAAACACACTCACTCACACACACACACACACACACACACTTAGTGTGCAGTGAGTGATGATGATGATGATGATGATGATGATGATATTTATTGGTGTTTTACAGAGCTCCTCGCCCTCCACCTCTGTGTGAATAATTTCAACTCATAATGCAAGTCTTAAAAATAATGTAAGTACTGTATTTTAAATGTTTTGTTTTCTAATTAATTCCATTTGAATCCAATTTATTTTTTCAAATACATTAATACTTTTAAATGTTCAACAATGGTTAAAGATGCTTTTAGAATCAGAGTGTGTATTTACAGCATCTACCAGCAGGGGCTCATGCAGCAAAACACTAATACTAAATTAAATGCACCTTCAACCCTATAAAGCCTACTGTATCATATTTGATGCACACATTTCTAAGGCCTCTAAATGATCAGCATGATCAGACTTTGCTGTTGCACACAATCTACTGTCGTCTGAGTGATAGTTTAGAGTTTATCAAGTAAAAGCTATTTTTGTATAATTGCACAACGCCCTCTTTCAGTTCGTGCTTTGTTTCTTTCTGCTGTCAAATCTTTACTGTTTTTTTATAAGGTAAACTTAAGAATAACTTTGATATTGTTAGTAATATTTCCAGATGAACACTTACAGGACTGAAGCAGCTCAGCTTTACTTGGTTTAGAAAAATCTGTGAGACTCAAATATGATCTTCAGATCTTTTGAGGAATTCTCAATCATCATTGTATTACTGTGCATTATATGTTCTGATCATCAAACTAAGCATTTAAATATCATCTTACTAAGACATATTATTGGAGATATAGTGTGACGACTGATATTTATATCACTTTATGTAAGTATCTGCTTTGCCGTTATAAAGATCTCCTTGAAATCCATTATATAAATATCAGCATCTGTAGCAAATTGCATATTTTTGCTCAGTTTGAGTCTCTGAATAAAATTAAGCAGGTTTTTTCATCCATATTATCATGATTTTATACTATAAGAGCCATAAAAGCCTGATGTATCAAATATGATACTCAACAAAAACACATGCAAACTTTAATTTAGATTTATTTTTCTGACTATAGTTTCATATCAGGTTTAAACACTTTCTTTTCTGTCTAAGGTACATATTTGCTACTCATAATAACATCACTTTTGACTTTTCCTCAGACACACTTTTCCTGCTGTTTCTTTAACCAAAATTTCTGCCACATATTTACGACTGGGACAACTGGACACAAACTGGATCCTGAGACGCACACAGCCGTGTAAATACAGTATTACAGAAGACTGGAGGAGCCGTCTCACTTCTTATCATTTCAGTTGCTCTTGTTGATAATTGACTTTCAGGTAGTGAATCAAAGTTGATTCAACGTCTCAGGCCCATCACACACTTCAGAGACTAAAAAAAAAGATGACATTAAAGTCAACATGAAATCAAAATTCACTGAAAATGTATTCACTTTCAGGCCATCCAATATGCACATTATGCTTTTTTATTATGAAGTTTGTTTCTTCATCAGGTTTGGAGAAATGTAGCATTGCATCAGTGTCTCAGCAATGGATGCTCTGCAGTGAATGGGTGCCGTCAGAATGAGAGTCCAAACAGCTGATAAAAACATCACAATAATCCACAAGTAACCCACACCACTCCAGTCCATCAGTTAACATCTGGAGAAGACAAAGGCTGAAACAAATCCATCATTAAGACGTTTTTTAACTAAAATATGAGTCCATAATAACTCTTCCTCCAGTGAAAAAGTGCATCTCCGTTTCTACAAACCTGATGAAGAAACAAACTCATCCTAATCTTGGGTGGCCTGAGGGTGAGCACATTTTCAGCAAATTTTCATTTTGGGTGAATTATTCCTTTTATACACTTTACTTGTGCATGTATATTTGTTGTACATTATACCAAAGAAAACATGTTTATCTTCATAAACTTTTATCAGAATGTAATGACTTTCCATTCTGACTGAAACTAATAATATAAAGATTAGAGCAATAATATGAACATAAAGCAAGATGTTTAAAGGCCTATTGGGAAACATGGCTGATACTCTGGAAGGTGAACTTGATATTTCATGTTGACTTTAAGGTCAATATTTATGTGTGGTGAACTTTCGCTCACTAAGTGCTACAGCAGTCACTTGCAGCTCCACACTTCATTGTAAATGTCTTGCAAATGTGGATCAAATCCAAACCAGAGACACGTTTTGCAAGATTATGCCAAACGCAAACTCTCGAAATATTACAAGTAGCAAAGATTCTGTCAGTGCAGCTTACTTCAAGTGGCACTTTGTGATGTATGAGTTAAATGCTTTAACAGATTTTGTATATCAAACTCCGGCTGTTTTTGGCTGAGGACACATCTGGTATTTCGGCCCATCTCTATCTCAGAGTATTGAAGAATAAGAAACGATTTCTTCTCCGTTCTCTGAGTTTAGTTAAGCACCAGCTGTCTTTTATTGCCCCGATCCGATCCGAGAGCCAAATCCAGACCTGCGTTTCAGAAGAGAGCTGCTATGGATGGTGTGTTTTATGCTTTATGAGTTATGTAATTATTTAGCTCCGCCCTCAGCTTTTCCATTAGCCAGATTCTGCACAGTCTTAAAGAGTATTAGATGCTGGAACGCTAATCTACTCAAAGGTTCAACCGCGTAAAAACTGACTCCAGCAACTGTAATCCACTTTTGAATTTATGAGGTCTGACTCTGGAAAATCATCCTTTATAAGCTCTGTTTGTACTTCAAGTCTTCTGTCGTGTTGCATATTTTAGATGGTGGAAACTCTGCGCTTCGGAGCATGTCTTCTTCTGATGAAACAACAGCCAAAGTTTTTGTTTTTCCTTGCGCTGAAGAGGTTTTATTCTGTTTGAGCTTGATGTGCTGATACACCCGTAGAAAAGAAAAATCCCAAATAAGATCTTTTTAAAGGTATATTCCAGGTTCTGCACAAGTTAGGATCATCAACAGCATTTGTGGTGTAATATATGATAACCACTTATGATTGCCAATTTTGATGACCACTAATGAATGGAGCCAGAAGAATTTTAAAAGCAGAATTTTGAAGTTTATAATTTTATAAAAGCACTTACATTCATACCTCTCTTAAAACTTTGTTTAAATTTTAAATTCCGATGACCACTTATGAATGTTTGATTACGACTTATGCCGAGTCTCTTACATTGGAAGTGATTGGAGCCAGTTTTTGGAGAATTATAAAAGCAAAATTCTTAAAGTTTATAATTTTATAAAAGTACTTACATCCATGCTTCTGTTAAAACTTGTGCTAAGTTTGAGCGGTAGAGTTGTTTAAATCATTTTTACAGTCATTTTAAAGTATCTAAATCATCATTGCAAGAAAAAAAATGCAAAATTATATCAACTTTACACAAAAGGTTAGTAAGCAGACTAAAATCATGTTTATATCCTGAAACTGTCAGTATTTTAACATTTACAAATTGGCACCATTTACTTCCATCGTAAGTTCCTTGAGAAAAAGAAGTGAAATACATATTTAAGATTATATTAATGAAATGAAAGGCCACATAAGTGCACTTAATGAGTGCACACTTACACGCTTCAAAAAAAAAAGTGCAAATTTTTAATTAGGTAAAACATTTTTTTAAGTATACTTAAGTTTTACTTAAGTGGGTTAAAAAAAAACACTCTAAAGTTCAGCTCTCTGCATGTAATATAATTTTAACCTATAAAACATTTTCATTTAATTGCAATTAACATGCAATTAAAAATCCGAAACATTACATTAAGTTCAGACTTGACTTAAGATTTAAGTAGACATGATCCTCAGGAGGAAAAAAAAAAAAGATCTCAACAACGTCTCACTCCACTCAGATTAGACACGACAGAAAAGTGTGCAGTCAAAGAAATATTCTGAAATAAAACATAACTAACAGCTACAAAAGAGCAACCTCTGAGCAATAGAAATGTGCAACGTTAGTAAAAAATGGTAAATTGCATAGTTTCTTCAATATTTAAGCAGTTCAGATGACAAATCCCATTTCTGACTTAGAGAGGAGTGTAGGACTGAAGCGCGGCCGACCCCAAACCTGTGCGAGTGTGGGAGGAATGCACTGTATCTACAACACCAAACCCACATTCAGGCCAAAAATACTCTCCGCAGCGGGGCGTGTGCGATCCAGCTCGCTCCCAAACCATAAATACCATGGCGTGATTCATCGTTTTGATTGTAAACAGGAGCGTGTGCCAGAGAAACAAGCTGTCTTTATAAGCCTCATCATGCATTAATGTTTACATTTTTGAATGCTTTAAATTGCATGCTCCTTTTTGACTTTGTAACTGCTTAATTGTCTTTGTGCGGATATTAAATGAACAGAACCAAGTCGTTACCCCTTTTTTCTCTCCCCGCAGCCATTTTAGAGCCTGATGACATTTAGTGCATATGAGAGCATTATGGGATACGCACTTGACAACATTACTGACACGCTGAAAATGGCAGCCACTCAGTGACCAGCAGAAGGCATCGCATTTTTGAAAGGGAAAAAAAAAAGAGATGAAAAGAGTGTGCATGACAGAAAGAAAAAGAGAGAGAGGGGCCAAAGACAGTAGATGGTATGATGGGAAATGAAGGAGGGACAGACGGAGAGGCACAGAGAGGGGAGAACAAGAGCGAAAGAATGAGACAGACGAGTGAGGGGGGCGCAGCAGACGCAGTGAGTGTGAGAAAGGTATGGCTGAGGGCAGAGAAGTTTTTTTGTCTTGATAGAAATGTGAAGAGAGCGAGAGAATGGGTTTAAATGAAGGAGAGAGAGAGACAGAGAGATAGTGTGAGGATTAGAGAGAGAGAGGGGGGGTATTGACGAGGCAGCGAGACTCGGGCGAACAAAGAGAACGTGGAGAGCATGAGTTGGGTGAAACATCAAAGGGATTTTTCGGCCGTGTTACCGGGACAACAGACATTTGCATGCGATTAGCTTTTTACATCATATTAAGGAGGGATGGGGCGAGTGAGGGGAAGCACACATTATAAAGAGAGAGAGAGAGAGTGAGAGAAATACCGGTCGGTCACTCACACTGACTTATGTGCTGACAAGCAGCCATTTGTCTTGAAGATCACGCCTCTCTCACGCATGCAGCGAGGACAGCGGTTCTACACGTTATGAAGTACATGTTCTATCTGAAACATGCCTTCATTTCAATTAACAGCAGTAATAGAGCCATTTGTCATGGAGCGGTGGGAAATGATCATGACCTTTCGAGAGCTGCTGTGTTCACAGATGCAGGTTCGAATCTGGCCTGCGACATGCCTCTCTCATTCCTTTTTCTGCATTGTCAGAAAATGTGCATTTTTAGACCCGTATTTTAAAAAAAAAATGCATTTCTACATTATCATTCAAAAGTTTTAGGTCGGTAAAATGTTTAATGTTTTTGAAAGACGTCTCTTCTTCTTGCCTAGGCTGCATTTATTTGATCAAAAATACAGTAAAAACTGTAATATTCGCTTTCTTCTATATTATCAAATATAATTTTTTCTTGTGATGCAAAGCTGAATTTTCTGCATCCATTACTCCAGTCTCCATTGTCACATCCACAAAAGTGTTTCCATGAGGAAAGGTATAGAGAGATGGGTTATGACACTCCGGAGAAAGAAAGAGGACATGGTTACTGTCACTCTCTCAGCAGCTATATTAGGAATGTAAGGATATTTGTCATTTGTGACAAAATGTTGAAATTATGAAATACAAATTACATTTGATAACTGAGTCATAGTTAGGAGATAAAAAGCTGAAAGCATGACCAGCTGAAATTGAGATAAAAACGTATGACTGTCATAATGAGATAAAAAAGTACAATTATGAGTCAAAGTTATGAGATACTAAGTCATAATTATGAGATAAGTTGAAATTTTTAGATGAAGAGTCATAAGTCTGATTCGTAATAATGACGAGAAAAAAGCATAAAAATGTCAACATTATGATTTACTAAGTTGCAATAAAATGTTAAAATGAGATGTCATAATTATGACTCCTGAGAAAAAAAGTCACAATTATGACAGTCAACGCTGAGATACTAAGTCATAGTTATGAGATAAAAAGTTGAAATGACAAGCTGAAACTGAGAAAAAGTCATACTTATGACTGTCATAATGAGATAAAGTCAAAATTATGAGATACTGAGTCATAGTTGAGATAAAAAGCTGAAATCATGACCAGCTGAAATTGAGATAAAAACTTATGACTGTCATAGTGAGATTAGACTCAAATTATAAGTCAAAATTATGAGATACTAAATCATAATTATGAGATTTTGGATTTTTGAGATAAAGAGTCATAAGTATGACTCGTAGTAATGAGAAAAAAGCATAAAAATGTCAACATTATGATATACTAAGTAAGGCATAATGTACATCCAGCAGGTTGTTATCGCAGAATAACCCCCCACAGGGTGATCAGGACCCCGGCGCGAAGTGGACTTATTACACAACATTTCACCACACAAATAATTATGGCGATAAAAGATTTAAGACGAAGATGATTTGAAATCTTACCAGTTTGTTAGTTATCTTATAGTCCATTACAGTGTAAAAAACAATTGTAGCAAAATGGCAGCAGCTGCGTTTGTATGAAACTAGAGCGAGTCTGTGATACCAGGATGACATAGTTAAATAATTGTACACAATTTTGAATCGAGTTTTAATATTTTATTAGCTAAAAAAAACGCAAAGCTTCCACCAAGAAAAAAACAATTCCTAGCAAGCGTACAGCGCCGACTTCAGTTACCCGGATGAGCCTGTGTTATTGGTTTTTACCAGCTGTTATCGAGGGATAACGTATCTCAGAATGTTGCGACTGACCAATCAGAATCAAGTATTCCACAGAGCCATGTAATAAGTTGAAATAACAAAAAGTTGAAATGAGATGTCATAATTACGACTCATGAGATAAAAAGTCAAAATTATGAGATACTAAGTCATATTTATGAGATAAAAAAGTTGAAATCATGACATAAAAAGTTAAAATGATGAGCTAAAAAGTCAAAAGTATGATTTGTAACGAGAAAAAATGAGTTAACATTATGAGATACTAAGTTGAAATAAGTCATGACTCATGAGATAAAAAAATCTAAATTATGACTGTCAACATTATGAGATACTAAGTCAGAGTTATGAGATAAAAAGTTGAAATGACAAGCTGAAACAGATACTTATGACTCATAATGAGACTGTCATAATGACTGTCAACTTTATGGGATACTAAGTCACAATTATGAGATAAAAAATAGTTGAAATCATGACATAAAAAGTTTAAATTATGAGCAAAAAAGTCAAAAGTATGAAAAATAAGTCAACATTATGAGATACTGTTGAAATCGTCAAAAAGTTCAAATAAGTCATGACTCATGAGATAAAAAGCCCAAATTATGAGTCAATATGAGATGCTAAATCATAATTATGAGATAAAAGTTAAAATCATGACAAAGTTGAAATAAGAAAAAGTCAATGACAAATTGTTATGAAAATATAACAATTATGATTAATTAAGATAGAAAAGCATGACTTTTTATGTTATGTGCTGGAAATATGCTTCCATAGAAACACTCTTTCAGCAGTGTTAACTTTTTTTTATTTATTTATTTATATTAAAACATAAAAAGTATGTTTATATACTGTTTAAATATGTTAAATGTGGAAAGGCATCATCACAGTCTGAAAAGGGTCCATACTCTGACTTCTAGACTGTAACGAGGGCAAACACAGAGACAAGGAAGAGCCGGATTCAAGTCCAGATGATGAATTACTAGAAAACAGAAGGAGATACAAAACAATACAAAGCAACTCAAAAACTAAGAACATAATACAAAGAAACTATAGGGAGCTCAGAACACTAAAAACATCAATGAAACAATGAAACAAGCCCTGAGCAAGAAAACCGAAAACACAAGTTGAAATACACACTGGGTAACATGCAGGTGCAAACACTCAGGAGCTGTTGATGGGAACAGGAAACAGGAAACAAGAACTAAATACAAAAGAAAAGTCCAAAACAAGATGCACAAAGACATGGAATGCATTACACAGACAACCGTTGTCATCTCTTTTGAATGATATACTCACCTGCCAATGCAATGTCTTATTTATTTATTTTGTTTCCCCATGAAATGCTGATATGTGATTTACTTGCAATTCAATAAATGCACATTTAATAAACTTGCAATTGCATTTTTAATCAATAAACACCACGAGGTCCAAAAGTCAAAGATATAATTCGTGATTATTTTTTATTATAAATTATATTATCAGGATAAAAAAAAATAATAATTTGAAAACTGAATTGAAAAATTCATTTTTCTTATGTTCCCTTTTTGCTTCAATGACAGCTGACACGAACTCCACGAGTCTGTGCCAAACCGGATGATCTCGCTGACATTTCTTATCCACTTTCATAATGTTGCATTTATTTCCAAGTTTAAATGAGACTTCTGCATAAACCGTGATTAAATGCGTCCGGCCGTGTGCACCTTCTCTAATGGTCACATGTAGATTGATGAGAGCAGCAGCCGTGCACCTGCCAGCCTCCCCACGTCTGCGTCTGCGGCCTGCTCTGCCTCACTGCTCTCAGTATACTGCGGCTGGCTGTATTGTGCTGTCGGGCGTCGTCATGGCCGTCGCCACGGTGCTATTGTCATGGTGATATTACAGTATCAATACCCTGACACTGCGACAAAGAGACAGCAGCCAATGCCACATCACTCCACCCCTTTAACCCCTCTCCTCTCCTCTCATTCTCCCTCCATCCTCACCAATCGATCCCTCCATCTCTGACTAAACATGCACGTATTGATTCCCCGTCGTCCCCTGCTCTCCTCTTCCTCTAACATCTATCAGATTTCATCTCCCCCTTAGACCACCCTTACGTCGCTCTCTTTTCCTCCTCTTCATCTGTCATCTCATCTCCCTTTTTCACTCCTTCCTGTTCTCCATGCCATCTCTTCCCCCCCACCTCTGCATGTTTTTTTTTCTTTCTTTTTTTTGTCTCAGTCTCACTCTCTGCATATTAATTGGTGCATTTGTGCTGCGGCGTACAAGACAATCAAAGCGTTGGGGGCGGGTGATGATATGACTGTATCAGACACTACACAAAAACACACACAAACACACACTCGCGCGAGCTGACAGTCAGAGGTTTTCGTGAGTTCATATTGAGATTCCTCTCCAAAATCATCCTCAAACTCCCGAAAACATGGCCTCGTAACCAGACAAAAACACCTGTTCATGCAGAGCATCCAACAGCAGAAATCATACTCAATCTGACATCTGAAGGTTTTCAATCTGTGGATGCTCTATACAGAGTACAGGGAGATTATTATTATTATTATTATTATTATTATTAATTCTTGATGCAGTGAAATGCTCCAAATGCATTACGAGTTCAACCTGTACTATTTAATTAATTTTTCAAAGGACAAAAGGTGCTGAATCTGGTAATGACAAGGTTTTCTATTTGCAAATAGGCCTAAAAAAACAAAACAAATACATAAATAAAAATAAAATAAAAAATAACAGTAGCTGGTTATGTATTATTTGTTTGTTTATTCATAGATCTCAGGTCAAAAAAGGGCAAATAGCAGACTATATATATATATTGTGTGGGGGTATATTTAGATAATAATAATAATAATAATAATAGTAACAACAACAATAAATTAAGTTATTAATTCTTGTCATAGGGAAAATGTACTGAATCTCATATACAAAGCTTTTCTGTTATTGGCTTAAACAAATAACAGTAGGTGGTTATTTGTTTATTCATGTATCTCAGGTCAATAGAGGGTAAATATCAGATGCATATTGATATCTATAAGAATATATATATTAATATAGTCTATTTAGAGTATATATAGAGATACATTATTATTATTATTATTATTATTATTATTGACTTTGCTATTATTTCTTGTTTTACAGAAAAGTGCCAACAATGCTACAAATGCATTAGTAGTAAATGCATTTACTTATTTATTTATTTATTTATTGTATTGTTCATGTATCAGTCAGTCGCTGGAATAGTGGATGACCCGCGCGCGCACATGCGCAGCTCCCACGTGGAGCGCGACTTTCTTCACAATCACAACCATCTCGCAACACAAACCAGACGAAGCCGTTTCTTGACGGACAGCAAAGTTAAGAAGAAGCGTTCACGATCTTCAAAAAGACGTTCGATGCAAATCTGAGCCCCGCGAGAAACTCGCACGCGATTTGTAAGCGCGCGGCGTGTCAAAAGTCCATCCCGCGAATCTATAGATCGTTTTAAAATGGTGCCTCTGCGAGATTATAATTACATTTGCAACCTTCAGCCTCCGCCTCTCTCTCTCTCATTCACTCACTCACGACTGCACAATAAATGGATCTTTGAGAAAAGAGAGAGAGAGACGTGTGAGGAAAGAGAGGAGGAGGAGGAGAAGATAGAGAGGGCAGAAGGGAGGGGGTATGCTTGTATACAACTACCCCCCGATTTCCATTTTTTCCCCTAACTCGTAATGTATTTAATTCAAGTGAAACGTAATCATGACGTGTGTTGTCATTAATCTCCTCGCCGCCTCTCCCGTAAGTACATTCAGCCTTACTTTCAGCACAAAATATCCGATTCCTTTCAAATAACTGACCTAATCTGCGCTTTTTGAGCGATTTTTACTGATGCACATCGCTCGCGAGTGTGACGGTGTGCGCGAGCGTGCAGTTTTAGACGTATAAAGAGCGATTGTTGTCGCCTTATATGCGTTTGGGTTTTCCAAAGGTTTAAATCACTGTCATCCAGGAGCATTAATGTTCACACCACAGTTGCAGTGTGTTCGAATGTGGTTGGAGTGATCAGATCAAACACGTTTTGGATCCTATTGACACCTGCATTTACCGTTATTGGATCACCTGAGATGGCTATTCATACCAGGTATAATAAAACTAATCTTAAAGGGATAGTCTACCCAAAAAAAAAAAAATGTGTCACTCTCCTTTAAGTTGTTCCAAACCTGTTTGAGTTTCTTTATTTTGTGGAACAAAATAAGATATTCTGAAGAATGTTGGTAGCCAAACAGCTGAAGGTCCCTATTGATTTTCATAGTATTTTTATTTATTTATGTTTTCATAAATAAATTCGGAACATCAACTGTTTGGTTTCCAACACTTTTCAAAATATCTTCTGTGTTAAGCAGAAGAATGAAATTCAGGTTAGAAGCAACTCAAGGGTGAGTAAATGATGACACAATTTTTATTTTGTGTGAACCATGCCTTTAATTTAACGTGAGTTTGTTAACAAGAATTCAACAAGAGCTCTTTGTACTGTAAAACTGAAGGTGAACTGGAAAAGTGCAGTTTTTTGGTGAAGTCTTCAGATTTGACAGTAGAGAAGAATTCGTTTTATGTGTTACCTCAGTGAACCATTTCAATGCCGATATCCTTGTTTCATGCTCTGTTAAGGAGCTAATGGGCAAGATTGTGACGTTTTGAACTTGCTTATCCTCTCTTCAGCATATTTGAACTGAACCTTAAAACTGTCCGCAAGTCTCTCAGGCCTGGTTTCACAGACAGGGCTTAGGCTAAGCCAGGACTAGGCAATAGTTCAATTAGGACATTTAAGTATTTTTTATTAACGTGCCTTATAACAAAATTTTGGATTAACTATTCCTTTAATTAGATTGAATTATTATTAGTATTTTTTTAGTGCTGAATGCAATTTATTTACAGTGAACCTTGAAATTAAACCACCATCTTCAATTAAAAAAAACAAAATACCTAGACATTCTTAAATTAACATATATTTACTTAAGAAGCAAAATTATATAAGATACTCAGGCCTGGTTTCACAGACAGGGCTTAGGCTAAGCCAGGACTAAGCAATAGTTCAATTAGGACATTTAAGTATTTTTTATTAACGTGCCTTAGAACAAAATATTACTGGTGTGCATTTTGAGACAAAACAGAGGCACTGATACATTTTAAGATCAGTCAGTGCAAGTTTATTTCAGTTGAAACAGCTCAGACTTACATTTTAGTCTGGGACTAAGCTTAAGCTTTGTCTGTGAAACCGGGGGTCAGAGTAATATAAATTGAGGAGATTAGGTGATGTTTGTGGAATTTCAACCTAAAAAAGAGAATGTTGACGGGAAAGAGAATTTTGCACACGCTGAAGTCACTGTGTGTGGGAGCCGGGGTGCTGAGAGAGATAAAGTTCAGGCCAAGGTTAGAAACAGGAAATTAATTTTGTCTGTAGGGATTTGTTGTATGACTGCAACAATCCGGAATCATACACACACTGACCTTAGTAATCCCACTCAGAGATACAAGAAAGGTAAAGTGCAGTTCAAGCCTCACACGCATCACATACTGAGCAATCGTTTTTCTCTCTTAGTCTCTCTCACAATGTAAAGATATCGCTCTCTTTCTCTCGCTCTCAACACATACCAAAGAACAGGCTGCGATAAAGCCATTCATGTTATATTTTCAAGGCCACGAGTCTGAAGTCTTTCAGTACGTATGAATGATCTCTTCTCTTAGCCTTTAGATACGTTACATGGCTTCACTGTTGGAGGCCCAGTGTGTCTTCACTCCACACACCGAAGGCAGGAGACGTTATTTCAGGTGCTCAAGGCTAAGGAAAATGAACCGTTGCGAGAAAAAAAATATCTGTTTTATCAAAGATGACTCAAGTGCTTGTTCAGTCATATAGAGGTTTCATGAGTGGTTTTTCAGAGCGAGTTAAGTTGTGTGTACTGTAAACGCGTTCTTGTGAAAAGCGACCATATTTAAAGTACCGGTACTTCAGTAGTAAACGTTCAATAAACCAATTAGTGATACTTAGATAATGAAATAATCAGTTGACCTCAATTAAAAATCCTACAGATGATGCAAACAGGTTTTTTTTTTTTTTTTCAACACAATTAATCTCCATGGGATGCATTTATTACTTAAATATGGACTTTTTTGACATTTCTAATTAGCAAAGCTCCAACAATAAAGCAAGACATGCATCAAATAATTTTAATAGCAGCTACATTACATGCACTTCTTTCAAATGACAGCGGTCTATTTCTCTTTTCTCATTTTTTTGTTTATACGATATTCATTCAATTACATACAAAGCAGTAAGTTAAATAGCATACATGTGCGTGCCCCATGAAGGCACAAAATGTGCAAGCGTGTATTTGTGTGCTTGTACCGGGAGTGTAGCATGTGGCCATTCAGACAAAGGTGTTTAGCATGCATAAATCATCTAGTGACTAGGTGCCATATTGAGTGTGTGTGTGTGTGTGTGTGTGCATTATTTGTGCATGCTGCTTTATCGCTCTCCTGCCTTCATCTCTCCCCTCCCCCCTCTGTCTAGCACCTTATCACTCTCTCCATCTATCCAAATTTGGAGAAGCTTTATTGGTGTGACAGGGTTGGTCAGACACGAACGTGTCTGTCAAGGCGGAACAGTGCATTGCCATGACGATATTCATATGATAATAATGCCAGCAGACCAAACAGATCGCAAGATCCTCCATTGCAGAGCAGAACACTGTCCCCTTTCTCGACAGATTTACTCATCAAATATGCTCATTCAGAACGTATTTGTGTTCTTTATTTATATTTTTCTTCACTAACACCGCCCATTCTTCTCTATCTCGCCTGTCTGTCTCTCTCCTCTCTTTCTTTTCTCTTCACCATGTTGGCAGGCCCCAATCTACCAGCTGATATCAGCATTCCCTGGCACTGTGCCAACTGGCACCGCTGCACAGAGACAGAGAGTGAGAGAGGGAAAGATAGAATGAAAGAAAATCAGTCAGGAACAGAGGGAGGAGGGAATGAGGGTGAAAAGAGAAAAAAGTGCAGGGGGTGGAATCACAATCTATGGAAGTGAAAAGGCAGAAGGAAGGAAAAAGAAGGACAATAATGGTGGGATTAAGAGAAAGAAAGAAAGCAAGTAAGCAAGAAAGAAAGATAAATGGAGCGGGGGGCAGTATGATTGATGTAGTGTGATATCGTTGTGAGTCACGGCTGAGCTAAAGTGTCAACTGGCTCTGTTAGCCACCATTTCATCCAAGTCTTATGTCACAGATACACATACTTTTACACACACTAATACACAAACAAACACTTGATTGTGTACATTAATCCAAACTCAGACACAGACATACAGTTCAGTCTGTTCACAGAGGTAAATACTGAAGAAGAAAAAAACACCCACACAAACATAAGCATAGTGACACATATCCAGGCATACAGACGCCCTCACAGATGTTTAGCAGATTGTCTTTCTGTAATCATCAATTCAATTCATTTTCTCTTATTTATGAAAGAAGCAGGTGTTTTTTTTTCTTTCTTTTTTTTAAAATTGTGTCTTAGCCTGTCTCCTGCAGGCTTATGCAAATACATGCATGTGTGGTTTTATGTAATTGTTCACTTCTATCAGTGCATTGTAAATTAGTTTTGTGTGTGAGTAGCTTAGGTAATGAGGGATTGGTGGGGGGTGAGAGAAGTTGTATCTGTGTGTATGGATTTTAAGGTGTGTATGTATGTATTTTTGATTTAAGCAGCTACTGTACGTGTATGTGCAGGAAGGGTGTGTGGGGAAGTCCAAACATCTCACGTCCATCCTGTTTGGGACAGTCCATGTCCTGCTCTGCCCTTAGACCCGTACACGGGAACAAATGTGTGTGCACTCATTTTTTATTATGTGTTGTACTTGACAGGGGACTGTTGGAGGTGGTCAGGCAGATTGCCACCATCAGAGCTCACCCTCTTTAATTCAAGGAACTGAAGCATGGCATAGACATATCAACAGTGAGTGATCTATCTATCTATCTATCTATCTATCTAGATCTAATCACAATTGTCTATATTTTCTCGATCAGAGTATGGATTCCCCACCAGAGAGTATGCTGGCTCTTTCCTGTGAGCCCCCATTGTCTCCTCCCTCCATGCCGTCCCTGGACCACAGTCCCCAGTTCCTACCCCAGAGTCCTCAATCTACCCCTTCTAGCCCTCAAACTGAACTCTATGCTCCAGTATCAACCTGCCCCCTTCCTGAGGCCAGCCTCCAAAATGAGGAGGAGGATGAGGAGTTGTCAACGCCCCCATCACCCACCCCAGCGGTGGCGCTGTTTCCTGGTGAATTGGAGCTTGGCAGTCCCTCATCAGACAGCAGCCCCCCAGTCACACCATTAGCACCTTTTCCTGGTTTTGGAGCTCTGGAACAGGCGATCTCCTCTGGTCAAAGTACCACCTGCGATGATGAGCTGGATCTTCAGCTTTTCAACAATGAGGGCATGGCTGTCCCCGGAGGGACAAGCTCTGGGCCTGGCCTAAGGTTTCCGTGCAATGTGTGTGGAAAGAGGTTCCGATTCCAGAGTATTTTGTCTCTGCATGCTCGAGCACACAGTTTAGACAGGGAGCGCCAAGCTTCAGCTCCCTACCGGACCACACATGCCAAACTGCAGCAAAACCATGTGGGCGACAGTGTAATCCAGAATCTCAACAACAGAGAGCTTGGGCTGAAACAGAGTCCATTATCTGGGTCATTACAAAAGAGTATAGATGAAGACATGGTTCCAGAGGAACCTCTTCAAACTGCTAGCAGCCCTCAGTTCCTCTTTGAAGGAACCACAGCCCTGACTCCACCTCTAACAGAGGAAGCACCAATCACAACCTCCTTCTCTCCACTTGGCCATGCCCACTTGGAAGACAACACCCCCTCCACAGCTGCTTCTGCCTTCCGGTGTCATGCTTGTAAGGGTAAGTTCCGTACAGCTTCAGAGCTGGCACGTCATGTGCGGATCCTCCACAACCCCTACAAATGTACAATGTGTCCCTTCTCAGCCAGTCAGGAGGAAAGCCTGGCTGCCCATCTGCAGGAGAGCCACCCACCTGAGGATCCTGTCACTGAAACGGTTTTCCCTTCTCCCCCTATAACAGCACCAACAGAAACTCCTCCCTCACAAATGCCAGTTGTTCCAGCTTTCCGATGTGAGAAATGCGGACAGCGTTTTACTCAGTCCTGGTTTTTGAAGGGGCACATGCGGAAGCACAAGGACTCATTGGATCACAAGTGCCAGGTGTGTGGCCGTGGCTTCAAGGAACCTTGGTTTCTAAAGAACCATATGAAGGTGCATCTCAACAAGCTGGGCCTCAAAGCTGGATTGGGAAATCTGGGGCCGGCTGGAAATGAGCAATCCAAAGGTCCTGCAAGCACACAAGTGCTGGGGGCCCTGTATTCTAACTTGCTCCTGGCTCGCAGTATGACTGGTGGCGGTGGTTCAGGAAGTCGCACGGAGCGGACAGATGCCAGTGCAGGCTCAAGCAAATCCTCTATATTAGGTTATTTGGGCTTACCCAAAGACAACAGCAATGGAAGTTGCATGGAGCGCCTTCAGGCAGTGGCACAGATTGCAGGAATGGGTAATGGTGGAGGACGGGGAGGGGACGCAGCAGACGGAGCAGACAAGGCAGCCATGTGGCAGCTGGTTGCTCGCAGTCTGGTAGCAGCACAGCACAACCAACAGCAACAGCAGCAGCGATCTCATTCACACCATGAGCTACCTTCCTCACGAGGCACAGTTGCTGGGGAAGCCAAGCAGTTGAGGGCCTACCTAGGTGGATTGGGTTCTAGAGAGGAGCTAGAGGGATCTAATCCACCTTGGGAGTGTCCAGATTGCGGCAAGCTGTTCAGAAGTCTTCAGCAGGTGGTTGCTCATGCCCGTGTCCATGTCCAGAAACCACAGAAAGGTCAAAGTCCCCGAGGGGGCATGTCCAGGGAAGAGGACATTATAAACCGAGTGAGTGGAGCTCAGGCAACAGGTGGAGTAGGAGGAGGACAAAGAACTAGTGACAATGAAGGAAGGCAGGAGGGAAAGCAACTACCATCAGAAGTCGGGACAGCTGGGAGCTTCCATTCTGTCATATCACATCTTTCTGGTAAGGATCAACCAGCATAATAAAAAACAGATGACTTTATCAGTACAATATTTCTTATCTGTTACAATCCTTCATAGGCTATTACATTGCAGGACGCAAATTGAATTTGAGGTTTTTTTTTTTCACTGATGTTAGTTTTGGAACATTTCCTCCCTGTTTTTCAGGAAGGCATGATTGTTCTTAGAAACAGTGTAGACTCACTTTTGACTCAACCCAGACAATTGCTTTTATTCATTATATGTTATCTCAAGGTCAGAATGGTCTAAGGGGGTCATCCTCTTCCACTTCATCTTCAAGAGAGCCTGTTCAGGGAACAGGGATGAAGGATTGCCCCTACTGTGGTAAAGCCTTCCGGTCTTCCCATCACCTTAAAGTGCACCTCCGTGTACACACAGGTAAGGCCAACATGAACAGTAGAAATGTGATTCTCAACCAAGTGGCATGTGCACACCAGGGTGTACTTAAGAGGGTCCCAGGAGCCATTTGGAAATAATTATATTTCACTAAACCTATAAAACAGAAATTAAGATATATAATATTAGATTACATATTGATCTACAGTAACATTATGTTATATTGATCCTACTGTATAACAATGGTAGTCAAAAGCTACATAATCATACATAGTCCTAATTTTAGTTTGATATGTTGTGTGGATTACACTTGTAGCAAAATACTGTATAGACACCAATCTCAAATTGGAAAATACTGTACAAAGTGTTTTTATTTATTTTTATATATTTAATGTTCAAATCTTTAGTATTTATTTTATTCTACTTGGATGTCTTACATTATGTGTCCATTTAGATAAAGCATTTTCGCTGCAGAAATCTCACAGAAATGATGATGATGATTGTGCTAGTGGTTATTATTTTTATTATTAGTTATTTTTATTCATTACATTGTATACCCCTGTATGATCATTTTCCCGGTTTAGCTTGATTGAAACCATTTGCTATCAGGTTCATCCACAAAATGTCATCTACTAAAAAGAAAAAAAAAATTCAGTGATCTTATGGTTGATGAGAGATGGAATGTCCTAATTTAACTGTAATGCACTGGGGTCTACACCTGATGTTGCATATGATGACAAGCACTGCCATCTATCTATTACTGTGTGTAACTGCATATAGCCATTCCACATAGGCAATTTTTTACTTAACCACAGCAGCCTCCCTAATGAAGCATTGTTATTCTTATCCAAATTTCTGTTATTAAAATCTCATTTTAGTTTAGTCAATCTACTTAACAAGAGTGCTTTATTACTTGTTTTAGGTGAGAGACCATACAAATGCCCACACTGTGATTATGCTGGCACCCAGTCCGGCTCTCTCAAGTACCACCTTCAGCGTCATCATCGTGAGCAAAGGAACGCTATGGCAACCACCACAAATTCCCCATCACCGAGCTTCCCCTCTCTGACTGGCTCTCCTCATGAAGGGGTGAAAAAGCGCCATCTCCCCTCCATGTCCCAGTTTTCTTTTGGGAGGGATCCTGGAGAGGCTCCTTCTTCAAGGCACAGTCGGTCATGGGCTGCAAGCCCGCCAGAGAAGAAGGAGAGCACTACTGCATCTGGACGTCAAAGAGAGGGAGACGTGGAGAGTCAGTATCTCAGTCTGTCAGGGATGATGGGTACACTCTTTGCTGGCGGTCTAGAACCAAGTTGGATTGGGGAGGTACCACCTCCGAAAATGCCCAAAGTGTCTCGACGGAAACCCCTTACTACAAGCCGCATGATGTCAGCAAATGGCTACCAGGGCGGGATGAAGTCCAGTGGGTCCCAGGAAGGAGGCTTTGAACCTCTGGACCTTTCCCGCCGCCCTTTACAAGATGAAGGGGGAGTGAGTAGTTCTGTAGGTGGACCGTCAGGTGGCTCTAAAGGAGGGAATGACATCCTCAATCAATGTGTCTTCTGTCCCTTCCGGACCTCTTCTGTTGAGCTGATGGCCATGCACCTTCAGGTTAATCACACCAGCAAGTCTCGTCGCAAGAGGGGAGCCCCTCTCGCTTCCACCAATGATTCTCCAAGACTAACTTTGGCTGGGCCGGACCATGATCCGCTGGCTTTATGGAAGTTCCTGGGTGCAGAGGATGGAGTAGCATCCCCTGAGGACTGGGTCTTGTCCAAGACAAGAGCTGAGAACGGAGTCAGCCCAGAGAACAGGGACACAGAGGACAGTTTTGAACTGACCCCTGGAGCTGTGGGAAGCGTCTGTGCCACAGAGAAGGAACTTAATATGAGAGAGGACCTGGACGAGGAAGATGAGCAAGTCGATGAGGAGGAGGATGACCTGGAAGCAAATGGCAGCTTTGGAAGTGTACCCCAGAATCAGAGCAGAAGGGCTGGGTCTGTTTCATCAGACCTCACGGCTGAGGATCTGCTCAAGGAGGAGGAAGGTGTCTTGGGGAAATAACATCTAACAAGAGCCCTGGATGAGTTTGGACATAGCAGCAGGAGAGAAATATTTGGGGAATACAGTTGTCCAGGGTCCCTCTTATCATTCAAACAAAGGGCAGACCAGTTGCTATGCTAACATACTGTACAGTATCAGTAAACAGATAACCTGCAAAAGTATTTAAATCAAACATTCCCCTTAACATATCCTCCTAGCCCCCTTGGTTAGTGATCGATTACCTCTACACACACACACACAGAAACTCTTAATCACACAGAGATATCCAGTATTGTATGCTAGTCTAAGCCTGCCCGTCTCTGGGCCTTCTTGAACACTGTTCTCTTGTTCCTGTCTTCTCGTCAGTGAACACCATATGAAGGTGCATCTCAACAAGCTGGGCCTCAAAGCTGGATTGGGAAATCTGGGGCCGGCTGGAAATGAGCAATCCAAAGGTCCTGCAAGCACACAAGTGCTGGGGGCCCTGTATTCTAACTTGCTCCTGGCTCGCAGTATGACTGGTGGCGGTGGTTCAGGAAGTCGCACGGAGCGGACAGATGCCAGTGCAGGCTCAAGCAAATCCTCTATATTAGGTTATTTGGGCTTACCCAAAGACAACAGCAATGGAAGTTGCATGGAGCGCCTTCAGGCAGTGGCACAGATTGCAGGAATGGGTAATGGTGGAGGACGGGGAGGGGACGCAGCAGACGGAGCAGACAAGGCAGCCATGTGGCAGCTGGTTGCTCGCAGTCTGGTAGCAGCACAGCACAACCAACAGCAACAGCAGCAGCGATCTCATTCACACCATGAGCTACCTTCCTCACGAGGCACAGTTGCTGGGGAAGCCAAGCAGTTGAGGGCCTACCTAGGTGGATTGGGTTCTAGAGAGGAGCTAGAGGGATCTAATCCACCTTGGGAGTGTCCAGATTGCGGCAAGCTGTTCAGAAGTCTTCAGCAGGTGGTTGCTCATGCCCGTGTCCATGTCCAGAAACCACAGAAAGGTCAAAGTCCCCGAGGGGGCATGTCCAGGGAAGAGGACATTATAAACCGAGTGAGTGGAGCTCAGGCAACAGGTGGAGTAGGAGGAGGACAAAGAACTAGTGACAATGAAGGAGGGCAGGAGGGAAAGCAACTACCATCAGGAGTCGGGACAGCTGGGAGCTTCCATTCTGTCATATCACATCTTTCTGGTAAGGATCAACCAGCATAATAAAAAACAGATGACTTTATCAGTACAATATTTCTTATCTGTTACAATCCTTCATAGGCTATTACATTGCAGGACGCAAATTGAATTTGAGGTTTTTTTTTTTCACTGATGTTAGTTTTGGAACATTTCCTCCCTGTTTTTCAGGAAGGCATGATTGTTCTTAGAAACAGTGTAGACTCACTTTTGACTCAACCCAGACAATTGCTTTTATTCATTATATGTTATCTCAAGGTCAGAATGGTCTAAGGGGGTCATCCTCTTCCACTTCATCTTCAAGAGAGCCTGTTCAGGGAACAGGGATGAAGGATTGCCCCTACTGTGGTAAAGCCTTCCGGTCTTCCCATCACCTTAAAGTGCACCTCCGTGTACACACAGGTAAGGCCAACATGAACAGTAGAAATGTGATTCTCAACCAAGTGGCATGTGCACACCAGGGTGTACTTAAGAGGGTCCCAGGAGCCATTTGGAAATAATTATATTTCACTAAACCTATAAAACAGAAATTAAGATATATAATATTAGATTACATATTGATCTACAGTAACATTATGTTATATTGATCCTACTGTATAACAATGGTAGTCAAAAGCTACATAATCATACATAGTCCTAATTTTAGTTTGATATGTTGTGTGGATTACACTTGTAGCAAAATACTGTATAGACACCAATCTCAAATTGGAAAATACTGTACAAAGTGTTTTTATTTATTTTTATATATTTAATGTTCAAATCTTTAGTATTTATTTTATTCTACTTGGATGTCTTACATTATGTGTCCATTTAGATAAAGCATTTTCGCTGCAGAAATCTCACAGAAATGATGATGATGATTGTGCTAGTGGTTATTATTTTTATTATTAGTTATTTACATTGTATACATTGTATACCCCTGTATGATCATTTTCCCGGTTTAGCTTGATTGAAACCATTTGCTATCAACAAAATGTCCAAAATGTCATCTACTAAAAAGAAAAAAAAAATTCAGTGATCTTATGGTTGATGAGAGATGGAATGTCCTAATTTAACTGTAATGCACTGGGGTCTACACCTGATGTTGCATATGATGACAAGCACTGCCATCTATCTATTACTGTGTGTAACTGCATATAGCCATTCCACATAGGCAATTTTTTACTTAACCACAGCAGCCTCCCTAATGAAGCATTGTTATTCTTATCCAAATTTCTGTTATTAAAATCTCATTTTAGTTTAGTCAATCTACTTAACAAGAGTGCTTTATTACTTGTTTTAGGTGAGAGACCATACAAATGCCCACACTGTGATTATGCTGGCACCCAGTCCGGCTCTCTCAAGTACCACCTTCAGCGTCATCATCGTGAGCAAAGGAACGCTATGGCAACCACCACAAATTCCCCATCACCGAGCTTCCCCTCTCTGACTGGCTCTCCTCATGAAGGGGTGAAAAAGCGCCATCTCCCCTCCATGTCCCAGTTTTCTTTTGGGAGGGATCCTGGAGAGGCTCCTTCTTCAAGGCACAGTCGGTCATGGGCTGCAAGCCCGCCAGAGAAGAAGGAGAGCACTACTGCATCTGGACGTCAAAGAGAGGGAGACGTGGAGAGTCAGTATCTCAGTCTGTCAGGGATGATGGGTACACTCTTTGCTGGCGGTCTAGAACCAAGTTGGATTGGGGAGGTACCACCTCCGAAAATGCCCAAAGTGTCTCGACGAAAACCCCTTACTACAAGCCGCATGATGTCAGCAAATGGCTACCAGGGCGGGATGAAGTCCAGTGGGTCCCAGGAAGGAGGCTTTGAACCTCTGGACCTTTCCCGCCGCCCTTTACAAGATGAAGGGGGAGTGAGTAGTTCTGTAGGTGGACCGTCAGGTGGCTCTAAAGGAGGGAATGACATCCTCAATCAATGTGTCTTCTGTCCCTTCCGGACCTCTTCTGTTGAGCTTATGGCCATGCACCTTCAGGTTAATCACACCAGCAAGTCTCGTCGCAAGAGGGGAGCCCCTCTCGCTTCCACCAATGATTCTCCAAGACTAACTTTGGCTGGGCCGGACCATGATCCGCTGGCTTTATGGAAGTTCCTGGGTGTAGAGGATGGAGTAGCATCCCCTGAGGACTGGGTCTTGTCCAAGACAAGAGCTGAGAACGGAGTCAGCCCAGAGAACAGGGACACAGAGGACAGTTTTGAACTGACCCCTGGAGCTGTGGGAAGCGTCTGTGCCACAGAGAAGGAACTTAATATGAGAGAGGACCTGGACGAGGAAGATGAGCAAGTCGATGAGGAGGAGGATGACCTGGAAGCAAATGGCAGCTTTGGAAGTGTACCCCAGAATCAGAGCAGAAGGGCTGGGTCTGTTTCATCAGACCTCACGGCTGAGGATCTGCTCAAGGAGGAGGAAGGTGTCTTGGGGAAATAACATCTAACAAGAGCCCTGGATGAGTTTGGACATAGCAGCAGGAGAGAAATATTTGGGGAATACAGTTGTCCAGGGTCCCTCTTATCATTCAAACAAAGGGCAGACCAGTTGCTATGCTAACATACTGTACAGTATCAGTAAACAGATAACCTGCAAAAGTATTTAAATCAAACATTCCCCTTAACATATCCTCCTAGCCCCCTTGGTTAGTGATCGATTACCTCTACACACACACACACAGAGACTCTTAATCACACAGAGATATCCAGTATTGTATGCTAGTCTAAGCCTGCCTGTCTCGGGGCCTTCTTGAACACTGTTCTCTTGTTCCTGTCTTCTTGTCAGTGAACGCAATTCATGCCAAGTTGTATATCATTTTCAGTTTCCTTGCTCCTCCTGTGAATCTCGCTTTCATCTCAACAAGGACCTGGAATGTCAATCTGGAGAGTTGGAATAGCAAAAAAAAAAAAAAAAGAGACACTGTTCTTAATCACTAAGATATACCGTATTGGAGAGAGACGCTAACCGAATACTAAACGGACATCCTACTTCCACATGAACTTGCTCTGACTGCACGTCTTCAGCAAATCAAAGGAGTGAGCACACTTCTTACCATGCACCTGACAGACTCTGAACAGAATGCTGTGATAACTGAACGGTACTTGTGAATCAACAGGACAGAGTAAAGATTATATTACCAGATATCCACACACTGCCAGTCTGCTCCGATGGGTCTTCTTCAGATATTATATGAAACAGAGATTCTGCCTCTTCTATATGTTATTTCTCTCAGTGCCTGTTGATGTAAAAGGTTTTTAGCAGATTCAGTAACACAGGAATATAGTTACAGTGAATATATACAGTATATATGCATAGTTGTGCTAGAGCGTAGAGTTCTGTGGCAGTTTGTGTGACTATGTCTGCTGTGAATGAAACAATGAATGACCCCAGAGCACCACATGTGGGAACAGTTGACCGTTTGACAAGGGCCCTATGGAAGTGTTTACATTACAGACACCAACAGGATTTCCGTGTGGAATCCAGACCACCGTTACTATGGAAATAATTCAAATTTCAGGGTTAGAAACGAATCACAATCTAGAAAATGGAGACTCTGCAATATGTCCTTCATATTCCTGTGATATCTCAGATTCTCAAACCATCCGAGAGAGGGTGGAAAGTGGGTCTCTACTAAAACATTCAGTACGCTGTTTTTTTTTTTTTTTTAGACGTGAGTAGACTTTTTTATTTTTTTTTTAAATATCAAAAACTGGAGAAAAAAAAAGCGAAAAACGAAAACACACACTAACAAATTCAGACATCCCAGTAGAACATATGTAGCTTTTGTACAGATAAGAGATCAAAAAGAGAACAAAAAATATGTTGTTTTCCTTTTAAGAAGTGTTAATGGAAACGGATATGGAGAATAGGAATAAGTATTATAATAATTATGAAAGAAGACTGCTTCAGACCTGCCCCCCCCCCCCCCCTTTAGCGTATGCACCACTGAAAGCTTACGTACTATCTAGCTCCGAGGCCTTTTTAGAAGTTACTTTAATTTCTACGATGTTACTTTGATGCCGATGAGATGAAATCCAGCTCTTCTGCTCATAATTATTATCATTGTTCTTTTTTGTTTCATGGAAGAAAAAAAAAAACTAAGCAAACAAACAAAAAAACATGAACAAAATGTGTCTCTTGAATGTTGTACAGATAGAACTAGAGATGTTGTGTTTCTAAGGAGAGATCAAACCGGCTCTCCTGCCTGCTCTCCATCGCTCCCTGCGCATCCAAACATCTGCATCAGCAATGATGTGGCTCTTTTAGGACTGTGTACAGGGATCAGGGCAATAGTTTTGTTTTGTGTTTGTGTGTGTGTGCATTGATGTCTTAAAAATTAATATTTTGTGAAGATATACTGACACTGTGAAATAAGCATAAAGTATTCCCTAACAGTGATGCGCTGCTCAAAAATTCACTACGTTTGATATGCACTTTTTTTTTTTTTCACCAGAAGTGTGTGAATTCATAAATATTAACCAGTGAGAGGGGAGAGGTGTAGGAGGTGAAGGGTGTAATTTTTGTGACATTAAAATACTCATACCCCAGTTTTACATGCAGAGTCACATTAAGGTTGACTTTGTGAATAGTGTAACGTTCAAAACATTGGACAGCCGATAAAGTGTGAGTTTAAGGGTAGTTGTCTGTTCAAAATGCACCCTTACTTGGGTAGAAAAAAAAAGTAGTACAATAATGTTTGTGAAACTTTACGTTCACACGATCATGTTAATTAGATCATATTGCATTAAAATTGCATTAAAATTCTCATAATCAGACTGCAGATATTTTTTATTGATCACATGATGACATTTTATTGACAAAATGATAGCCAATTATTCATAAAGTCCCTAATTTAACCATATGGCTTTTGTAATTCAAATACATTAAACTGCACAATTTAAAAATATTTTGTATTTATGTAATTCAGAGTTTCGTCAGCTCAACCCAGAGCCGATCCTCCCTATACGCAAAATATGCAAGTTGCGTAGGGCCCCCGAAAAACCAGGGGGCCCCCTTGCTCTCAAATATGATTTAATTTTTGTTTCGTTTTTGAATTTGGCTAGCGGTTATGAAAACATGAATGCTCATTCCTTTTAATGTGGTGCGCTGTCGCCCTTTCTATGTAAAAATCAGTCAAATCATGTAATGTGAATGTCGTCTTGCTCGAGACAAAACAAAAATGAGGTGAAAGCGTACCGAGCCGTGGAAGAGACACTGTTTCTCAAGCGCTTTCTGCAAGCGCGATTCGAGGCGGGGTGAAACACGGACAAATGCGTTTCATTCATTCGTTCATAACCACGCATACCCCACTCCACCGCACCAAACCAATCCAATGATTGTAGCATTACAGTTCAGATGGCATACACACCACTGCCAAAAATAATTAAGCTGAAGTGCTTAGCAGTCTGACAAGGTTTTCATGGTTTAACAAGATCTTCTGCATAGTTCATTTGCTAACAGAAGTGTTACTCCCAAATGTGCTGTACACAAACACAGATTCCTTCCTAGCAGCTCGGACTGGCTTGAATAAAGCACCTTAAAATAATTGTTACACAAACTCTTTTACTCAATTCTCTCCCCCAAGGACCATCATGGAAACACTGATAGAAACTGTCTTTGGTAAGTGTACCGAACTCTGACATTTAAAGAATATTTACTAGATTTAGGTCAGTCTAGAGAGGTTGTCCTGATCGGTCTAAACTCAGTGCCCACGCTTCTCAAACTGAGTGATTTTAAGACAAAATTTCACATTTTAAGCAGTACTGATAAGCCATTCAAGCTCAAAATAGTTCTCATCTCATCACAGAAATAAAGTGACTGACAATTCTGCATTTCAGGGTCAGTCCTTGCCTTTCTTTTTGGCATAGGTTCAGGATGTTCTCTCGGGCTGTTGTCTACTGTTCTACTGGCTGAAGCATTAGGACAGACTGTGTTTTGTGCAGTGGTGCCTTTTGCACTGCTACACAAAGCTGTTTTTATTACAGCATTAACAGTGGCTGTTGGAATGGACGTAGAGATTGCCGAACTTGAACTGGAGAATTTATTTCCTGGACTGCTGATTAATCTACTGTCAGCAACCTTTAACACGCTGAGACATGCTCAACCTCTCACCATCATAGGAGCAGCAATAATGTGCCTTTGGGTTTTTGGTTTACGAGATGAAGAACTGTGTCTAGGTCAGTGGGGGATGATAATTGGCATCACATCTGAACTGAAAACACCAAAAACGGCCGTTCATACAATACTCACTGGAGTAGCTATGATGGCCTTTGGAAGCACAGATGGACAGCAGGCATATGGAACCTGTATATCATATATATTAAATATTTTATTGATTATGCCTCTGATGATTCCTTTTGTTACTGCATGTCTGGCATACATGATTGCACAAAGTGTTCCTGCCTCAGATATATGTGCTACTGTATTAGCACTGACCACTTTTGTCGGACTAAGAGCTGTCGTGTGTTTCTTCACACACATTAAATCGCAATATGTAGGGCTAATCAAGGCTATCTTAAAAACCGTGCGTGTCTTTGGGGCAATCGTCATATTCAGTTTCATTGTTGCTTTGCTGTTGATTTTTGTTGGTTTGCTTCCCCATTCATTTTGGGGAGATGATGACAATGCAAGGTTATTGCAAATTACGGTAAAAACGCTTTGCTGGCAGAGTTTTTTCTTTAATGAAGTATCAAACATCAGGGCAGCAGAAAAAGGCCGGCTGGATGTAAAGGCTGTACAAAC
This sequence comes from Sinocyclocheilus rhinocerous, assembly GCF_001515625.1. Classification (NCBI taxonomy): domain Eukaryota; kingdom Metazoa; phylum Chordata; class Actinopteri; order Cypriniformes; family Cyprinidae; genus Sinocyclocheilus; species Sinocyclocheilus rhinocerous. The sequence goes on along the minus strand of NW_015649567.1, from coordinate 71,790 downwards.
AGTACTTCAAATGTTTGCAACTCTTGATGCATCAATCACTCTAGCTGTCATATACGGTACAGCAGTTTTAGTGAGAGTACAAACTCCAGGGATGGAAGCTAAAGGTGGGCTGATTTTAGCCTGGACGGGTACAGGAGCGACTCTGGCTGTGGCGCTGGTTGTGCAGATGGTTCATGGTCAAGCCATGCTGCTTAAGGGACTTGCAGTGTCTGTGTTGATATCTGCATGTTTATTCTTTATTTTTAAAATGTCCTTGCAAAGTGCAAATATGCGACCTTTGTGTATTAATGCCACAGAGGCTATAAAGCAGCTTGGCTGGATGTATGTGGCCACATTGGTAATGGGATTGGGAGTGGCTCTGATGCCTGCATGGATTGGATGGGCATGTGTTGCTATTGGAACATTTCTGGCAATTAGCACTGTCCGACTGATCCCTCTTCAAGAAGATACTGATGAAGATGATGAAGATCTGGATGAAACTGAATAAATCAGACAAAGGTCTGTTGGGTGAGGGTTTACATAGACATCATTAAAGAAGTGATTTTAGGCTTTTCACAAACCAGTTGTGGATTTCATATTTTTTGACCCTATAGGGATCTCCTCTGCCTATGTTGTATTCTAAAGAAGACACTCTAAGGGTTTCCAGACAAGGTTTTTAGATGATCTCAAAACTTTGAAGAGGTTGCCAGGCTGAAATCCCCTCTTTGCAGAGCAATTGAAAATTAATATGTTGTCTATTGTCTAATGTTGCCAAGTGTATTGTTGAAACATATTTCAATTGTTCAAATAAAATGTAACAATTTCATACAATTTGTGACATTTACGGTAAAATACCGGCAGCTGTGGTTGCCAGAACTTTACCGTAAAAAATATGGTAGCAACATTTTAGATTTTACATACTTAAATTCACAAAAAAAACATTTCATTAACTGATGTAATGTTAATATACAAACCTATTGAAGTACTAATATCTGTTTTGAACCATTGTAATACACTGATAACCACCAAAAACATGTGGTGATGAGAAAGTCACATGATGAATCAAAGCTCATCACAAACAGCTTTTCTAGGAGCTGAGGAGGACAATACTTATATATAGAAAGGGCACAGTGTCATTCACACAAACACTAAAACCCATCATGGTGACACACATGATGCTGAAATACTGCAATAAACATTAATTTAACAACATTAGATGTAAGATTAAACCCTAAGACACCCCAGGGAGTGTCAATTTACGGTTTTTCACTGTAAATTATACATGACTTTTTCTTTTTCACTTCCAAAAAAACATAATTTTAACTGTATTTTACTGTAAAGTGACATTGAATGTAATTACAGTCATTCACCGTATATAGTATGGGAACTTACTGTTAAACAATTAACAGGTTTTTGCTTTAGCATTTTTACAGTCTTTTACTGTTAAAATCATGAACATGTTTTACAGTGCACACACACACAAAGGGTTAGTCCTGCTTGGAAGAGTGACGCTACAGTGGGTTGATACAGACAACTAATCAAACACTATTTCATTGTACAGTTTCAGAAACTTCCATGTACTGTTTCAGCATCTCAGTTCCTGTCACAAGCAGCCTATTCATCCAATTAATGCTAATAACCTCATAAAATATCAAATTAAGACTTTTAACCCAACTTTAGAAATTGTACAGTATGCAATCTTGAACCCTGACTATCCAGGTTATTATCCAGAATAAAGTACGAACAGTGTGGACTGTAGAGCATGGGATAGGATTACATTTACTCCAGGTTAAGAATGACCTATAATTGTACTAATTAACACTCAAAATATTAGGATGATGTAATGGTGGAAGTGCAATTAAAACTCACTCTGCTCAGAAATGTGAGAATACACCCCTGTATACACCCATCTTAGTATGATGGACATGACTGTCTGCCCTGGATATAACATTCAGATCGAGCAGAATTCAGTATTCTTGCAATATTTTCTCTAATGAAATCTGTCCTTCTTTCCGCTGTGGTACTTTTTAAATTCTGCTATCTGTGAGCAGAAGATGTGCTCACTCTCAAAGGACTAGTAAGATGGGATGCCTCATTGGAGTGCAGTGCAAACAACAATGACTGTCAGTGCTGCCTGATGCATTTACAGTTGCTTTTTATCGGCCTTCTGAGCTGCCATACATAGAGTGACCAGACAGGGGCGCCATAAATCCGTGTTTCTTTATAAGCGAATCTCGGATGTAACGTGGCAGCTGGAAACCTGTTTGTTCGAGCTGCAGACATTGTGAAATAAAATGGCATTTTGGATCACTTTGGCTGGTTCTCAAGCAATTTTACATTTTAGAATAACTCATATTATGCCATGCATGTTTTTGTCTTTCTTCCAAGCTCTTAAAAAAAAAAAAAATGCACCTTTAATTATACTTAACCCGTTAAATCCCAAAATTTTCCCAGACATGAAAATTTATCAAATGATGTATCATTAGTAACCCTTTGAAATAATCAATCATATATATATATTTTTTTTTTTGGAAAATGTGTGAAATTGTGTGAAAAATTGTGTTTTATGGTCGGTGGGATAATGTGTATACTGAATCAACATATTTCTGCAGTGATCAGGATTTTTATATATCTTAGCCCAGCTATTTTAAACTGTTTCATCACATTCCAGGGTTGCTATTAAGCATACAAAAGCCCTTATACAACACTGATAGGAATACTGAGATAAAAGTCCAAAAAATACAACCATCAACGTATTTTAAAATTGTTACTTTATTGTATCATAGTTCATAGAATTGTTATATTAGTGCTACCAGTATTACAACATCAATATTGTACTTTATTTGTAACATTTGAACTTTATAATTTAGTGCAATATTCACTGTATCATTGTCATTGCAACATTTTAGTGCAACCTTCACAAACAACCGCAACTGGATTTATATGTAGCCTATGCCTAAATGCACTGTATTATCCCAGCGGCCACTACTGTTGCCATCAGCATGTTTCCTCATTCTATGACCAAACTGAATAAATGTGAATTCATATATTAATGCTAGACACCTTAGAGATAACATGCACCAACAATCTTTGCCATATCTTTATGCTAACATACTTCACCAGCCTTTCGTTTTTGAGTTTGATGCAGCCATCATCTTCACATGGTGCAAACATTAAATCAACTGCTCTGGTCATGTGACAATTTGCACTAACCATGTGACAGTGCACATATTTAATTGAGACCCATTATTTCTTCCATATTTGCAGGAACTGCACTAAAACACCAGTCAGTATCATTTTTAGAGCTTTATAAATGAAAACCTTCTTTACGGTCACTATTGATTAATGGGTTAACATTGCAAAGCTTTTTGCACCAAGTGTTTCGTTGAATAGGTCCATACACAACATCATGTCCTCGCAGTTCAGTGCATGTGAGTGGGTGAGTGGGGAAGCGCGAGAGGAGGGGTGAGGAAAGGAGGGGGTTTCGCGCGCAGAGCCGCACTGCTCTTCTCTGCTCGCGCCGCGGATTTCCGCTGGATTTCTCTCCTCACGTCACTCCGTCTCGCCTCTCGCCGTGTTTCATACTCGCGCCAAAGAGCAAGAAGAAGAGCGGGAAAAGGGAACGCTGGAGCGCCGGAGACGCACAGAAAGAGAAGGAAACTCAACAGCAACACCACCTCTCCAAGATGAGCGAGGTGAGTGAGTGAGTGAGTGAATCACGGGGGTTGTCAATGCAGCAGACGCATCAGTGACTGCAGGTGAGTCTCCGGTAGAGCCTTTTACTGCCTGCCTCCGTGTGTACGTGTTGCTGCTTTCGGGAAAACATGTCGACAGGTGCGACAAAATGCAGGATTTGAAGTAAAAACAGAATGTTTCTTTTAAAAAGTCGTCTTTAACACACAAAATAGCAGCTGTCTTGCACTTTCCATGCATTTGCGCCTCCCCACCCCCATCCACCGCATCTCCGAAGCTGCACTAAAGAGACTCACTCAACGCACAGATCAGAGGCGCGAAATCACCTCAGTACTAGACAGTGTGCGTTTCTTAATCCTTTTCCCGCTCTTTTCCCAGAATAAAGACGCTGCTGTTGTAAATCGGTGGCATAGTGGGTTTGCTAACTTTTTTAAAAATTCATAGTTACTCGAGAAAACAAGTTTTTTTTTTAGGGGGGGGAGATGATCTATTCTATTTTGAAAAAAAATTTAAAATAATAATAATACATTTAAGGGATGAAGTGATATTAGTGTCTCAAAAAAAAGTTGGTAGGCTATAAGTTCAAAAACCTCTCTCGTTATTTTGTGAACTAATTTTATACATTTTGATTTAAGTGATAGACCTGTCACACAGTGGTAAGATTATTTGGTATATAAAATTGTTTTTCGCTTAGCTTCCTCCCCTTAGCAACAGCGCGAACACTATCTCAGAATATCCCGCCCGATCTCCCACCTTTTTATTGGCGCGTGGCCTCTGATCACTTATGCGATTATACACATTAAACATAAGAAACTCTCCGATTGCGAAATAGCACAATATCTGTGTTTTAACTATACATTTAGTAGAAGGTTAAGTTCAATTTAATTAGTCCATATAGAAATATTGTCCAATAGTAGGCCTATTTGTTTCCTCTTTTAAGGTATCATGTAGTATTGGTTGGGTAGATATTTCCCTTGTAATGTTTTTTTTTTTTTTTTTTTACATTTAATTTAACTGGTTCATTCGGTATATTTTGTAGTTATACTGAGTCAACATTACTCCATTAGGTTAGACCAACATAAGTCATTTTCACTTTTTATACTCTAAGAAGTCAGAAGGAGCTTTATTACCAAGTATGTTTACACACACAATGATTTTGACTTGGCGACAAGAGCTTCCAGTGCAGAAGAAAGTACACATATAGTGCAAACATACATAGAATTACACAGCAAAATGAAATAACACTAATATAAGAAAAACAGAAAAAGCTGACAGCTCTAGAGTACCAAGCCTAATTCTCCTGTCCATGACTAAATCTAGATGATTCGAAACGTCGCTTGTAGAATGTAGTTTATAGACCCTGTGAGCATTTCTCGTAATGAAGAGATGGAAATGTAATGGACTGCACTGATTACTCTTCTCTTTGAAATACTCCCGAGATGTGTTGAAGGAGCTGGTCGCATTTTGGCAACACACTCTGATCAGATCAACCAAGCAATTTTGACTGATAACCCCTTGGCATTTTGTTTCATGAGTTCCCAACATGGCTGCATGGCTGTAAGATGACATTCTGACACTGGCTCAGAGCTATTTCTGATGGTCAGGTCAGGCGCACGCGACATTGCTAAGGTGTATACAACCCAGAATGCTTTTGTCATCACGGGAACAGATTCTCAAGTGCAATAGATGCTTGTATATATATATATATATATATTGCAGCATATTATAATAATATTTCAGAATATTAATTTTTTTGTTATTTTAGTGAATTTTAAATTTCAAGTTAACATTTTTTTAAATATTATGAAAAAATTTGTTTTTATTGCGGCCGTTATCAAACACACTACTCTCTAATTATTGGTAGAGATAGTTGTTTTTAACTTATAATCTTATTAATTATCTTATTTTAAAAAGATTAATTATTCATAACAACGTCATATTATAAATCTCAAATAAAGTTCAAAACTGAAATAAATAGTCAAGTCAAATCTATTTATATATTTATCGCTTTTCAGGATACATATTTATACTTATACATAAGCAGCTTTACAAACAATTCTGTTAAAATGTTACTGTTTATAATATCTTAATATTTTCATGCCTTATAGTCATATTTGGCAGATTAGAGCTCGGCGATAATATAGTCACATTTTGCGATGAAACAACAGCAATCAAGCAGTTGAGACTTACTCTATAGTGTACAGTGGGTATAGAAAAGTTTACCTTGGATTAGCAGATGCGAGCTTACAATGACCACATGACACAGTACAAGAAGTTGTAAATACAGGCTTCAAACCCAATAAAAAGTATACATCTCGATAAATCAAACAGTATTTGGTTATTTTGAGATTATCGGTATTAACAGGAAAATGAAATTTCCCTTGTGTGAATTCCCCAATTTAACTATAGTAAAAAAAAAAAAATAAATATGGGCTTTGGTTCATCATGTGACTTTCTCATCACCACCTGCATTTGGTGGTTATCAGTGTATTACAAAGGTACAAAACAGATTTCAGTACTTCAATAGGTTGGTATATTAACATTATATCAGTTAATGAAATTACGGTATTTAACTGTAAATTTAAGTTAAAACCGTAAAACCTAAAACGTTGCAACCATATTTTTTACGGTAAAATTCCGGCAACCACAGCTGCCGTTTTTTTTACCGTAAATTGTACAGAATTTTTTTTACAGTGTGTTCTAGATTGTACTATTGTTTAACAACATATATGTTGTTCCGCTGATGAAACGTCTTTTCAAAAAAACTTTCAGTTAACAAACTCTCCATAAATCATGGTGAAATTACGTGATCTTTATACAGTGTATGCCATTGTGAAGACTGTAAGTCTATCCCTCACAGCCTCATTTTCATCTGTGTTAAATTAAATATTGCATCTAACCTGATTAAGGTCTACGACGGGGTATTATGATAACGGCCCTTTTTACAGTATATAATGTGTACTTACACTTGCAGTAATTCTTTACGTGCTTTTTGTGTACTATTACAAAATCATAAAAATCTTTGTATTGCCACAAATGCATCACAATTTTTAAGTACCCCCTGAACCTGCTTGAGTGCTCCCTAGGGTACACATACTCAATTAAAATATCTGTTTGGAGATGCACTGCTTTCTGGGATTTCATTTCTGCTCTGTGCTTCAGAGCAATACAGTTTTTTTTACTTTAGTGCCAGGCACTATCATCTTTCAAAGAGCATATTTTGGATAGAGAGTAGTGTAGCCCAACATCATTAAATGAGAGGATAATCTAATGAGGCTTTTAGGACACTGCAACGTCAGTAAACTTAAAGAACTAGATATTTATTGAAGAGACTATATGCTTACTCTCAGAAAAAAGTACAAAGCTGTCACTGGGGTGATACCCTAAGATACGAAAGCTAAAAAGTACATCTTTGTGCCTTAATTATTTTCTCTTGAATGGCACCTTAAAGTGGGTATAGAAAAGAATCACCCCCTTTTAAAATAATCACATTTTGTTGCTTTGCAGCCTGGAATGAAGATGGATACAGTTTTTGTTTTATTCAGCTGTATTTACTCAGTGCAACTTATAACATCCAAGTGAAATATATAAACACCAACATGTCAGAAAAAAAACAAAAACAATCACTGAGTTGGAAAAAGGATCACCTCCTTGTGTCAGTATTTTGTTGAACCACCTTTTGCTTTATTAACAGCCTTTGGTCTGTTGGGATTTGTCTCTACTAACATTGCACATCTAGACTTTGCAATATTTGCTCACTCTTCTTTGCAGAACTGCTCAAGTTCAGTTAAATGTGATGGTGACCATTTGTGGACTGCAGTCTTCAAGTCATTCCACAGATTTTCAATGGGGTTTAAGTCTGGGCTCTGACTAGGCCATGCAAGGACATTTACCTTTTTTCTCCTGCAAAAGGTTGGAGGTCCAGCTTGGTGAAAATCGTGGCTCCCCTTAGATGTTCTAAGGCAGCTGGGATGAGAGGAAGGGGGTATCTGAATTTAACGGTGATCCTGTTGAGGGCTCGATAATCTATGCAGGGCTGCAAGCCTCCATCCTTTTTTGCCACAAAGAAGCTAGAAGCAGCAGGGGAAGTAGATGGTCTGATGTAACCTTGCTGTAAGGCCTCCCGAATGTACTCCTCCATGGCCTCTTGTTCAGGTACTGTCAAAGGATAGATTTTGCCTCTGGGTACTGGTTCACATGGAAGATCAATAGCACAGGCCCATGGTCGGTAACTGGGAAGCTCTCTTGGGACAGAAGACGTCTTTGAACTGGGAGTATACAATAAGTCAGGGATGTCAACGGATTGCTGATTCACGGGACTCTCGATGGAGGTAGAGTAGACGACCACTGATCGCGGCCCCTTCTTGAGTTGACGTGGTAACGTAGGAAAACATCACTTGCTCCATTTCTTTCTCTCACCATTGTCCCAAGAGAGCCATCCCTAACCACGATTGCCGTAGGATGACACCCGCAGTGCAATTCTCCAGAACCAGTAAGTTAATTTCCTCTTGGTGAAGGATTCCAACACGTGAAAGAAGTGGACCCACTCTATACCGGATGTCTGCACGGTTCAGGGGTTTTCCAGTGATGGATTGGGCTTTATGTCTCTCACACGGGGTCTTCTGGAGGTGGAAATGGCATCAGAAATCAACAGAGATAAAGTTCCCGGTTGATGAGTGCAGTGACTGGAAAGTAGATATTCGAGAAAGTAAACATTTTGGTAGTAAGAGGCAATGAACTAACATAGTTTGCTTGGACAACACTCACCAAAGGTCGATGAGGTTGGATGGGGCATTCCACAATAACATGCCCAGCAGCACCGCAATAGAGGCACACTCTTTGGGTCAGCCACCACCTGCGTTCAGCCTGGGATAACTGTGTAGATTCCACTTGCATGGGTTCTGCTTCTGGAGAGCTGGTGGGCTCTGGTTGATGAAAGGCGGAGGAGATGCTAGGCTGACCCTGGAAGGTTTCTCCACAACTCTGCATATGATTTGCTACTCAAATAGAGAGTTAGACAAATTTCTCGAGGCAGATGGAATCATTGTATGCAGCGAGATGCAGCCGGAGTTGAGGAGACAATCCCTGTCGGTAAGTGGTGATAAGAGAGCTCTCGTTCTAACCGCTTGATGCCACTAGGCAGGGGCACCTTAAGATAATCAGAGGCCCCTGGGCTATAGCATTAGGGTAGGCCAACCTACCCTAGATATATATATATATATTTTTTTTTAGTTTCCTGGCAATTGTCAAATTTCATTTTTTTCTTGTTGACATGTCAGTTAACATTTACAGCACTGTTCTGCTTAATATGAATATAAGTGAATATGCAAATTCACTCTTTGCCAGAAAGTGGCACTTGTGGAGCATCAGAATTATAGCCTTTACATAAAGTAAACACTACATTATTACAGGCATTACACGGAGGTAATATGAAACAAAAATGCAATCAAAACTTTCCAGGCCAAAATCTGCGTTTACAGGTATGATTTAGACACCATAAATTACACAAAATATTCATTATTCATCATTAGTAGATAGAAACAATCACTTGGCAAGTTGGATTAAATGTGGGCTATTTGGTGGTTGCTAACTGCGTTTTTATTTTTAAACATGCCGTGCTCACACTTGATTAAATCATAGCATAAAGACATGTACACAGAGCAGCTCTCATACTACGCTTCTTTACTAGCGCATTGTGCATTCGCTCACAGTATATCGGTGGAACATACCAACTATACAAACTGTGTGGTGGAAACCTAAACTGAACCATTCACTACATATACTACAAGCAGGACGTCACTGAAAATGAGTGTTTGAGTTTGTTTACAGAATGCTATTGTCACTGCTGCAAACTCCTATATATACTGTACATATAATTATTCGAAAAATATAATCTACCTGCAGCCAGTATGCCCCTCCCAAGTCTAGGCCCCTGGGCTTCAGCCCGTTAAAGCCCGTGTGTTAATGCGCCCCTGCTGCTAGGATGCGAAACAAACTCTATTTTGTGCTGTGAGGAAGTTTTTTGACTGCTCATGTGCAAATAGTGCTAAGCGGTCCTGCCCACCACCGCAGTATAAACGGCAGTCTATACAGCACAATCTCTCTCGGTTGCATGGTATAAATGGCTCACCACACGGCCAGCCCTAATAGAGACAACCAGAGAGAGAGGGAATGCGACATGCGGCACAGAAATGTAAAGGGCCTGGAGAAAGCCACACACACGGAAACACTCGATCAGCGTTTGCATAAATGGCAACTTCTGCAGGTTTCCCTGATCTTTCTCTCTTCCTCCCCTCTCAACCTACAGCAGCTCCCTTGGGCGGCACTTAAATGCTGCAATCTGTCTCTGTCTCACGGGCGTCTCTCTCTCTCGCAGGCACGCTTTCGCTCCCACTCCCTCCCTCCCTCCATCATTTCACCTGTTCTCCAACTGCAGTTCTTACAGAATGAAACGAGACAGATCTTTATTGCCGAATCAGCCAAGAGACGCAGAAAGAGAGTAAAGGGGAGGATGTGAAGAGAGAGTCAGTGAATGGACGCAAGGCAGCGTGCGAAGGTGTTAATTACGTGGGCTGCTTTTCCGTTCCCGTCTTTCTTTCACGCTGTCTGTGTCATTTAATTAATCTCGTCTTTCAGCCGCATTTCACCCCAAACACAGATGTCTGTTTCCTCTCTTTCTGCCTTGTGCGGTGCAGCCGCTCCATAGACGTCTCTTCCGCTGTCTTGCTTTTAAATGGGAAGGGAAAAGTGCCGAAAAAAACTCCCGTCGATCCGAGCAGAGGACTGGGGAAAGAATAAAAACAAATGCATTAGAGGGCTTCACTGCTCCACTGCAAATCTCCATCCTACGGTGAACGGCTGCATTCACGTGACATTACAGCAACGTTGTGGCAATGTTGCTGAGACGTTGATGGGGATTGGCAACTACAACACTGACTCAGTTTCTGAGTTCTCTCTCCTTTTCTTGGTACATTTTGTTCCTGCCGTGTTTTTCCTCTACATAATTGACAATGATGGCTTGAAAATTCAGCTGGGCAACTTCAAAAGAATATTACCTTGAATAATATCTTGGTACTTTTCAGCCTTTTGATGATATTTGACATATCTCCATGTTTATTTTTTAAACCAGAGAAACCTAGGGTTGGGTGGTATGATATAATTTCTCAGAATATGTATAGTGTAAACATGGTGGACTTTACAGCTACCAAGAAGCATCGCAACTAATTAAAATGTACAGTTCAACTGATTTGCCATCACATGTCGCTTGCATATCGGCTCATCCAATCAGATTTACAATGCATTTTTATTTTAAATTCAATTGTTTCATAATATAAAGCTGTTTTTGTATTATCAGGCTTGTTATTCATTTGTTATGATCTTTGATATTTTGGTTTGTGCTCCAAATAAAAAAGAAATGAGATGGAGCTCCTTTAATTTGTAAACTAGCTAAGTATTTTACTGAATTAAACACAATTGGGCATTACTACATGGATACACATGCAGTGAGCCATGCAAATGTGATAAATAGAGACTGAAATGTAGACGACACTGATATATATGACTGATATGAACACGGATGATCAAATTAGGTCATGTTGTATGTGTTTATGTGTTTATGTACGAACAAGCTTTGAAGTGTTTACAAACCCACACGTTCACCACCTTAATACAAATATATATGATGAGAGAAAATTTCCCTTTAGACATTAGTATTTTTAATAATATTTACTGTAATGCTATTATTTATAAAAATATTTTATGACTAATAAATGCTCTCTTTGACTAGTAATAAAGTAATAGTCTTCGGTTATCATTTACGCACCTTCATGTCATTCCAAATTGTATGATTTTCTTTCTTTCGTGAAAAAAAAGAGACCCTTATCCCTTATAAAATATAAACAAATAAAATAAATAAATGCACTTCGTGTAGTACACATGCAGTAAACTGGACAGAAAGCTGCACTTTTACGGCATCCAAAGTACCAAACTTGTGCTACAGTGCAAAACTGCAGTAATACACTGCATACAAATTACCACAAGTATTACCATAAGTACTGCAAAAGTGTTTTATTTGTTGCATGTCAACCACAGTGATCTGTTGAGGAGACATTGTGATTGAGTCATATAGCATTGGCTGGATTCTTTTACAGTTTACAAACAACTGCAACACAATCTGAAGTATTTGATTAAAACAAACAAAAAAAATCTGCCAGACATTGAAAGTTCAACTAACAATAAGAAATTGTTATATGAAGGTACCTAGCATAAACCTCCTCAACATCAGCAACTCAAGACGTCTGGAACTAACCATTAACTGTAAAACGTTAGTGAAGTTGCAAATAAATAATGTATATGTGAGAAAGAGTCACACGCAATTGCTGACCAGAATAGCATAGCTGCAGTTTTAACTTTACCACAGCACTTCAATACAATTTGAAAACGGGCACAGTTATCAGTAACTGTAGAGCAGTTGTTATGAAAACCCGCTGTACCAATGCATTTGCTCTGCATTTGAGAGTTGCATTATACTGGACTTTGGTTGTAAATTCTGGCCTAAACTGCAAATGTACTACACCGTTATAAATGTACCACAAATGTACCACACAGTCTTACAGTATTTGCACTGTAGTGAACTGCAGTTATGTAATGTGGGATGCAAATGGCTGTACTGCAGTTACATTACAGCAGATTACCAGTACTTATGTATGAGAATTTAAAAGCCTTGTAAGTACTGCAGTACAGTTTACTATTGAGCAGTACGGCATCAGTGCACGATTGATTACAATTGATTACAATAATACTGCAGTTCATTTTTTAAGAGGATGTTTTGCATGTTCATGCTGCTTTTTTTATACAATGAAGGCATGCAGTGAGCAGGGTTAAGACTATATTCCAAGTCTTCTGATGCATATGATAACTCTCTGTGATAGACTGAAAAGTAAGTTATTCATAGTTAAATTGTCTTGTTCCTGACACAAAGCTATCATATGTTTTACAGTGCACAAGCAGTGACGGTCAGTGGTCTTTCAAGGGTGTCAAGGGGATGTCAATTACAGTATAATGACAGAATCAAATTGTATACTCATTTTACTGTTGATTAAGAATAGCCATAGAGATGGCCAGAAACACTACTCATTTAGCTAGTTTATACAACTGAGCTACATTATTTCCCATAATTCTCTGTGGCATCATGAAAATGATAAAATACAAGTCAATTCAAATGTATTTGTATAGCACTTGTCACAATACACGTTGTTTCAAAGCAGCTTTACAGACAATCATGTTAATGTTTATAATACCGTCATGCTTTATAGTCACATTTAGCAGATTGATGCTGGAAAAATACACAGACAAAGCCTCAATTACACACCAAATGTGCATACTTTACTCTTCATTACATTGCATTAGTGCTAAAAAAAGATGAAAGTTTGAGTTCATTTCATTCCACACAAAATCACTTTCAACACACATGTCGTAATTATGTCAAACTCATAAGTAGGAGCTTCCAGGAGGACTAAGCAGCATTACACTGCCAGTGAAGCATGGCTTTAAAAGACTGGATGGGCTGTGTGTTCACTGAATCCTAGGTGCTTTAATGGTACTTTTTTAAAGTTTGACATCCCCTGGACACTGCATGCTTTTGTTGTATGGAAAAGAGCAGCTTCAGTCGCATAGGTGTTTCCTCTCCAGGCCTGGTTTGCAGTCAAGTTATTGACTGTATGTAAAAATGTTCTGCAGGACCTACAGCATTATCGAGCAAAGGGCAACACTTGGGAGTGTTCAACGTTTTGATCTCAAACAAGCGCGTGTTGCCCAAAGCAGACAGTAAATGGCCAGCGTGTGTCTGACCTTCTCTCTCTCTCTGTTTCTCTGCCCTCCAGCGTGGACACACAGGGGAGGCCAACAGCAGCCAAACGTCTGCCACAGACAACAAAGGTCTGTCTGCCTCTCCACATGTCTCTCTGTATACAGCCGCTCTCACATTCACAGCGATGCTGGGACGATGTATCACACATTAAGCCACCTACCATCCATTCACAAACACCACAGCATCATTGCAGACCGTTTTGCATAAGTACTTCAGAAAATGTACAAATCTAGTGTCATTTGTGCCCTTGTGAATAAGAAGCATGCTTGATCGGTTTGACTATGCATTTGTAGTGTACTTCAGCTATTAAAAGTGTATATATATAAACAAAAAAACAAACAAAAAAAAACTTGCGGGTAATGAACTAAATAAAAGGCATTAAGCCACCTACCATCCATTCACAAACACCACAGCATCATTGCAGACCGTTTTGCATAAGTACTTCAGAAAATGTACAAATCTAGTGTCATTTGTGCCCTTGTGAATAAGAAGCATGCTTGATCGGTTTGACTATGCATTTGTAGTGTACTTCAGCTATTAAAAGTGTATATATATATATAAACAAAAAAACAAACAAAAAAAAACTTGCGGGTAATGATCTAAATAAAAGGACACTTAAATGACTTAAAGAGAGACACTTTCATGACTGTTTATTTAAACACTTAAGTACACTTTTAAAAAGTGCACTTTGTAATAATGTCAGATTAAAAGTTTTGTTTTAAATTTTGAATGTTATGTTTTAATAATCTTTTGTCGTGCTTGAAAGAAGTACACTTATTTTTGTGTTGACATACTAAAGTACTAGTAAAGTACTTTTAGTTCTTTAGAAAAGAAGTGTGTTATTCAATATTAGATTAAGTAATACATTTTAAATTTATTAAATTGCAACTTCATTAAATGTGTGATTACACATATATTTATATACATGACAAGTTTCAATAGGAAAGACATTAAAGTATTTGGTAACACCAATTCTCACTATTAACTAGTTGCCTATTAGCATGCCTATTATTAACATATTGGCTGTTTATTAGTACTTTTAAAGCACATAATCTGTGTGACCATATTCTACATCCCCAATCCTACCCAATACCCTAAACTTAACAACTACCTTACTAACTATTAAATTAGCAAATTAGGAGTTTATTGAGGCAAAAGTCTTAGTTAACGGTTTGTCAATAGCGAGAATTGGTCCTTAAAATAAAATGTGACAAAGTACTTTTAGTTGACCACAAATGCTTGTCAGCAGTACTTTAACCATATTTCAATGACAATAGAAGTAATTATGAAATTACATATAATATGTACTTAGATGTGAACTGAATTTAATGTTTTTATATACTTAATTTCATGTTAATGAAAAACGTATTATAGTTAAAATTAATATAGAATGCACTTAAGTAGAATCTAAGTATATTCTTTCAAAAGTATATTTCCATGGTAAGTACTCTTACTACGCTAAAAGTATGCTACGTTTACTTCTTTTTCACAAGGGTCTTCTTATGAGTTGATTCACTCAATGGTTTGGTCATTGTGTTCTAGAGAAGGCATCTGACTCTGCAGGAAAACCTGAGCAGGAGGAAGAGGTCGATATCGACCTGGAAGCCCCGGAGACAGAGAAAGCAGCCCTCGCCATCCAGAACCAGTTCAGACGCTTTCAAAAGAAGAAGAAGTAGACATACTTGAGCAATTAGGACATCTTACACATGGTTTAGGAAAAAAATGTGAGGAGGGGTAGAAAGCAAGAGAAAGAGAGAGAAGCATAATTTAATCGAGCATGAAATTAAACTAGTCTCCCCTCTGCTGCTCCTAAAGCCACATATCTACCCCCCAAACCCCAAAAAAACTCCTCTTTAACTTCCCGTTTTATCTTTGTCCCATATGAGAAGCCATTCTGAGAAAAACTATCTTTTTCTTTCACACATAGAGTAAGCACAGCACACAACAGTCGCTTCAGAAAAGCACAGTGCACATGTCCACCTCACATCTTCTCTTGTCCCTTCTTTCCATTTCTCTCTGGTTTTGAGTGAAGCATGGTACAAAATCTCAGGTTTGGTTCGGTTTCAGCCAGTGGAAACCATGCGTCAGCCGGGACTTGACTCCCAGAGTGATGCCAAAATGGTGACAACTAGCACGATTGAGTAGTACTGACAAGCATCTAGTGCCTGTTCTAGTCCACAAACTTTAACCTAAAAGGTATGCAGTTTCCTTACAAACCTGAATTATTGATGCACCTGCGGTCAGCGCAAAGAATCGAGAGACAACAAGAGCCAAGAGGACCTGGAAGAAAACAGAATGCACTGCTTCAAAAAGTGTAATAAATAACAGAAGGATAAAAGCTGCAGCCAATGGAAGAGATGCCTAAATACGATGTAGTCGTTGGCAAGAAACTTTGCCCTCATCCTTGCAATCGATCCCGTTCTCCCTGTGAGATCTGATCAGAATAGTATATAGAGCGAGTGCCAATGGCCCCTGAAATGAAATCATTGATCAGTTTTAGCCAGTCATCGGACAGGATCAGGATACGCTATCGTGTTACAACAGTGGTAACGTGAGCCGAGGTGCATACGCGGTATTGACTGACTGCGCTTCCCAACACACAACCACAGATTTAAAGACACTGGAGAGATCAGACAAGAGAAACACATGTATGATGTGAGGAGGAAACAAAAACGCACAAGATTATTCGCCATGAATAGTAACTCCAAATTCCCAGTGCACAACGTCCGGGCATTCACACTTTTCCTCGCATTAAAATCTGCATGTGGCACACTGACCTGCTCTGAAAAGCCAGGCCTGTATCTACGCTTCAGTCTCTTGTCTCAAACTAATTAATGCTCTATTAATTATTATTGGAATGTAACCTCTTTTTCTATTTAAAGGAGAAAATCTCTTTTGCTAAGACTCAGCTTTGTATGAAAGTTACCTTCATAA
>NW_015649567.1:33434-54576 GCF_001515625.1 Sinocyclocheilus rhinocerous | reverse complement strand
AAAATGTGAGGAGGGGTAGAAAGCAAGAGAAAGAGAGAGAAGCATAACTTAATCGAGCATGATACGTATCTAGTCTCCCCTCTGCTGCTCCTAAAGCCACATATCTACCCCCCAAACCCCAAAAAAACTCCTCTTTAACTTCCCGTTTTATCTTTGTCCCATATGAGAAGCCATTCTGAGAAAAACTATCTTTTTCTTTCACACATAGAGTAAGCACAGCACACAACAGTCGCTTCAGAAAAGCACAGTGCACATGTCCACCTCACATCTTCTCTTGTCCCTTCTTTCCATTTCTCTCTGGTTTTGAGTGAAGCATGGTACAAAATCTCAGGTTTGGTTCGGTTTCAGCCAGTGGAAACCATGCGTCAGCCGGGACTTGACTCCCAGAGTGATGCCAAAATGGTGACAACTAGCACGATTGAGTAGTACTGACAAGCATCTAGTGCCTGTTCTAGTCCACAAACTTTAACCTAAAAGGTATGCAGTTTCCTTACAAACCTGAATTATTGATGCACCTGCGGTCAGCGCAAAGAATCGAGAGACAACAAGAGCCAAGAGGACCTGGAAGAAAACAGAATGCACTGCTTCAAAAAGTGTAATAAATAACAGAAGGATAAAAGCTGCAGCCAATGGAAGAGATGCCTAAATACGATGTAGTCGTTGGCAAGAAACTTTGCCCTCATCCTTGCAATCGATCCCGTTCTCCCTGTGAGATCTGATCAGAATAGTATATAGAGCGAGTGCCAATGGCCCCTGAAATGAAATCATTGATCAGTTTTAGCCAGTCATCGGACAGGATCAGGATACGCTATCGTGTTACAACAGTGGTAACGTGAGCCGAGGTGCATACGCGGTATTGACTGACTGCGCTTCCCAACACACAACCACAGATTTAAAGACACTGGAGAGATCAGACAAGAGAAACACATGTATGATGTGAGGAGGAAACAAAAACGCACAAGATTATTCGCCATGAATAGTAACTCCAAATTCCCAGTGCACAACGTCCGGGCATTCACACTTTTCCTCGCATTAAAATCTGCATGTGGCACACTGACCTGCTCTGAAAAGCCAGGCCTGTATCTACGCTTCAGTCTCTTGTCTCAAACTAATTAATGCTCTATTAATTATTATTGGAATGTAACCTCTTTTTCTATTTAAAGGAGAAAATCTCTTTTGCTAAGACTCAGCTTTGTATGAAAGTTACCTTCATAACCCAATGGGCCAATTTACATAGTCAAAACTCCCAGTCAGACACCATTTATGGTAAAATTCAAAAGAGTAAAAAAGCAAATTCAACCTCAACCCCATTGGTTTCTCCTTTTGTTTCTACTTCTCATTAACTCTTTGTACCCACAAGACCGCTTACATTTGTCCCCTGTGGTTCTATATGGCCCATTTTAAGTATGGCCTCATTCTGCTTCCCCTGAAGGCTTTTCAATCCTCAATCTCTCTTGTATTGTATGTCAACTGGGATTTTGAAGCCTGTTTTAGAGTTTGATGGAATATATGACGAAGCAGCTGTGGTCTATACTGATGTCATAGATACTATATTATAACTAGAACATAATATTATTCAACACAGTGACACAATTAATAGGGTACTGTATATTGAAAGCATGCAGCTGTATATCTTAAACACCCTGCTTTATGATATTTCTCAGTTCCATTCAATAGCCTTGAGCACTCGAGTGATTGACAACGGTCTTGTTCCAATTCTTCAGCTGTCTGCTTTCTCCTTCTCGCCCTTCATTGCAAGCTAATCCGGTTAAGGGCTCAGAAATGAGGCGTGATAGAATTTGGCTCACCGAGAAAAGAACCTCTCCATTCATTGAGCGAGTAGTACTACAGCCACATTTCACTTGTGTCTAAACCTTTCCAGCCAGCTGAGGGTTAGAGAAGGGATCGAAAGGGAGACATTTTCTTGAAATCTGCTGGAACCTTTAGCAATAACGGCGATGCTACGAGAGACAAGAGCATCTCCAAGTGCCAGAGACACTGACAGACCTCCGCACCCACTGCAGGGAATCCACCGAAGTCAAGAATCGCCATCAAATGCATCCCGAACCCAGCCTTGCTCATCTGCTAACCTCTTTAAACAAACCAGGTTGCATCATTCTCTGTCTTATTGCTTGTATTCTTTACTCACTGGGCTGAACGTCAGATTGAACAGGATAGACGTCAGTCACACTGTAATCTGCCCTCGTTAGTCCTGTTTGAATTCGACTGAGAATCCATTGTTTTGTTGTTTTATAACTCTGGTTCACATTGAGGTGCTGCAAGGGTGTGGATTGGACATTTTGGGGTTTACAGTATGTTGCTGCTTTTTCTGTGTGTCTTAGAGAAGAAATGTGGAAATGCTTGTGACAAATCATCTTTCTGAGGTGCAGAACCCTGTATTTTCTGTTTTAAACTACTGTACTCTATGTGTGGAGGAGTGAGAGATGCAGCGCTCAAACAGCCCTCTGTTCTTTTAACCCTGCACAATTAAAACTTGCTTAAGAAAACCTCCACCGTGGTTGTTTTGTGTTATTCATGTATTGTCATTTGTCTGTTTTAACCCTACCCTTAAAATACCTGCAGCTATTGGAACTTTCCACAATCAGATTTCGTAACTCTGACTTGAGTCTCCCCTGTTAAACATGTTACAGTCCATAAGATCGTGGAGCTTAAGAAGACACGTCATTGAATCCTTTCTACCGAGTAGAGCAAAGACAAGTTAATCTTGCTATTGTTTCTCTATCCATTCTCAAACCGGCTTGTCCTGCTGTATGTAGGGTAACATGGATGCTGGAGCCTATACCAGTGTCTCAGGCCATAGGCAGGGAAACACTTTGGATGGATGGCCTGTCAAACACAGGGATTGTGGTGAAAACTGGAGCAAACTTAACATAAAAATGCCTCCTGGCTTGTGGTTTCAAATCAGGGAACCATTTGTTCTGAGGCTTTGACATTGCTAACCACTGAGCCACTCTATTCTCAGATTCCCACTTTTTACTTTAAATTGTCAACTTCCTAGTAAGGTGTACAAACAGCATTTTCTGAAGGTTAAACACCTTCTTTTGCTGACTTTTTAAAAACAAATTAACAAAAATAAAGACCTTTTGTAAAGGGTCAACTACGGATAATTAAGGTGGCTGTAAAAAATATACACGCCAGAGGATAATACATTTATTACAGATGGAACGCTGACCTCATTAATCCATGATATGATGTCCTTGTGCTAAAATGTTCCCTTCCGTCATCTCCCATCTGTGCGATTTTTTCCTACTGATATCAGGCCAGTGTTTTGTTCCCTATATCAGTTACCTGTGCGATCCAAACAGGGGAAGTTGGTCCAAGATCAGTTGTGAAGGAAAACTTCCTCAAAGTTCGTGTTGTTATCCCCAAAGGAGGTTTGTTTCCGTCTCTCCATCCTCAGTGTCAGTCTGTTTGGCTTCACGGATGATGAGTATAGACTTCAGCTTCATTAGCCGCTGTCTCTGGAGTGCAAGAGCCCATCAGCAACCGCCTCGGCTCTCTGTGTAATCTCCCAAAAGTAGCACATGGGAAGGGACAGAGCACTACAGGGTAACAGTATGGAAACTAATGCACAACACATAGGAAGCTGGGGATAAACAGAGCGGTTACAGATTGGATGCTCACAGCTGTAAACAAAAATATACTAGTTTTCATCATGTAATCTGTGATCAGTAACGGACTACACTTTGTAGGTAATCTCCCCAGCTCCGTCCAGAGATCACCAACAAGCCGAGCAACTGCCATTGAGATGAATGGGAATACCAGCCGATAGCTGTTTTCAGGCCTTATAATGAAAACTTGATTCCAAATCGAGGTCGTTATCACGTCTGTTTCCATTTTCTCACTGTCACTGATCACAATACAGTATACACTGGGCAGTTCTCCACCACAGATTGATGTGCTAATCTTACCATATTTTACCTTTCGAACAGCCTGCCTCAGTCTGTTGACGCTGTGCTCTCTCTTCACACCCCTCCGGGGATGTTTCTGAGTAGAGTGTGATATGGTGTTACGGCACGTTTAATTTCAGTGTGATAGCCGTAAGGGCCGTCTGGAGGGCTCTCATGGCTCATTTTATTGCATCATCCTTTTGATGAATGTTTTTTCCTTTGGTGCACTACTACGTGTTTAACTGAAGCTGCAGACATGTGCACTCTACCTATATCTCCTTTAGACCATTTGACCATATTTTCAAGGGTTTAAATCTAGTTTTTGTGTGTTTTGATTCTGGAGAATCACCATTCAGTAATGTAATCTAGGTTACTTGTTTTAGGTAATGTATTCTGACTACTTTTTAAATTACTTTTTATCTAGTTTGTTTTAAACTGGCCATTAAACATACCGTATTGATATAAAAAAGCAAAGAGAAATAAAACATATTCCATTTTTTATATCAACATCATTAAGTGCATTAAGCATTAAGCCAATTTATAAAAAGCTAACAATTAATTGAATCATGACTTTATTTGCATGACATTTACATGACCATTCTATATTGTGAATATAGACAAAGCTAAATGGTATGACACACAGTAGGATTTTTAGAAAGGAAAATATAAAAGAGAAAAAAATGGAGAATAAATAAATTAGGAATGATGTATTGCCATTGTGTGAATAATATGCAATCCATAAAAAGTAACTGTAATCTGATTATGAGCATTATAAAATGTCATATAGTTTAATTACGAGTACTTGATTTTTGGAATCTGATTACGCAATCCAGATTGCATGTAATCAGTCACTACCCAGGACTGCCTTCGAATGTATGCGATCTGCACTGTGACCAAAGGTTTATGATTCTTACATGTTTTTGTTCATCATGATAATCTTCACAAATGAACACAACGTTGAAAGCCTCAGAAGTAAAAGTCAAAACGTAGGTTATCAACAGATTACACCGCGGTCGCTTGACGTCACCACCAGTAAGCTTCAGACAGCTCTTCCGTTAAAAACATTTTCCCTGAAAGTTTGAGGTACAATAGTTTGCAGGAATATGATTATAAACACAGCAAGACTGAAAAAGCGACTAGTGAGTGGAGTTTACCAGTTTGGTGTGATTACGTTTAATGTCACCAACAACAAGTTGATATTACTTATGTATTTAATGTTACAGAATAAAATATGAAAATATATTGAGCTTGTGTTAACCCTATTTCAGACATATAACCAAAAAAAATTATGACAGAAGGTAAGCATGAAGGTCCACCACTAATCATGAAATCATGAAAAATTGTATGAAAATGTACAAATGAGATCGTATGAATTATCCACCAATTTGCCAGAACGTTAGTTAAATAGTTAGCAAAATAGTTAAAAACTGTTGTTATATCAGTATATCACTAAAAAAGTACATATCAAACTTTTAAAAGCTCTCCAAAATATGGTCACATGCAAAGCATCTATAATAATAATCGCAATGTTGATTTCATGAGAAAATTGAACTACTGTAGGGGCCGATATGTATGGAAGTGCATGCATGGGTGCACAAACTGTATATTTGTACAGTTGTGTATGATTCTGCTTACACTGCATTGACAGTTAGGTTTAGGGCTGTACTTTCCTTCTTGGCTTTTTTTTAGATTTTTTTTTTTTTTTTGTACAAATTAATCAACATCTTGTAAACCAGTTTGGGTTGGGCTGTCAATGAGTAAAGTTGCTTTTTTGTCCTCATAATGGTGTAGTTAGGGTTAACCCGACCAAACTAACTAGTCAAACCTTGACCCAAAGTAGCTGCAATGTGATGGCCAAGCATTTGTGCTTGCATATCGTATGTTGGCGAATTGATGGCTGATTCATATGAATTCATACGTATTTCTCAACTCATCAAACTCATCAGCTTACAGCCCACTGATGGTTATGGTTAGACTTTCATGCTTGCGTTTTTTGTTTTTTTTCTTTCTAAAAATCACATTGAACGAATTCACATGAAATCGCCTTCTCGTAAAACAGTTGTTTTCTCATGAGATTGGTTTGAGAAGAACCTGATTGAGGCTCAAGGTTTCATAATAAAAGAGAAGATACTGTGTTGTCTGTATTATGTTAGGAATCCCTCTTTTCACCAGCAGGTTTTCTGTACAGTTTAAAGCATCTGTGTGACTCAACGTGATGTCATGAGAAATCTGGGCTGTATGTTCTTTTCTGGGCTCATAGTGGGCTGGAGTGAAAGCAAGAGAGGGAACGAGAGAGGGGGAGGAGAAATGAGGGGATATAATGGGTTGTGTGTAAGTGTACACCTAAAGAATACATCGACACAGGATCTCAGGGGAAGTAAATGTGTGTGTGTGTGTGTGTGTGTGTGTGTGTGTGCGATCGCAGCAGCAGCGTAAAGTGCTGTTACGTGGGGGTGGAGAGACAGAGGGAGAAAATAAGTGAGAGAGAGAACAGAGCTTCTAATAATAACCCTGAGAGGGAACACAATGATTGAGGCACTGAACGCACGGACAGAAGAGAAAAATCGACAAAAAAGTCGAAAATAAAGCTCAGAGTAGATCAGCAAGAAAGACTTCATGTTAAATTGTAATGGAATAAAACATGGTTGATGAGGGAAAAGATCGGATCAGATGTGGAATTATGTTTTTAAAACATCTGCCAGACACATATTTCAGAGCTCTTCTGTTCATGTTTACACTGTGATACTCACAGTATCATTCAATAATGCCTAGCAAAAATGGCTGATCAGGGCTGTATTTGTCCGTCAACACCCGTAAAGACGTCTGAAAACTAACTCCAATGACTCCAGATGAGGTGTTTGAACACTGGTCAGGTGTATGTGTGTACTCTCAGGGCACTAAAACATTTACAGGATTGCGGCAATGCTGTGACGGGAATAAAGATGGCTGAGTGCTGCCCTCCTCTGGTGTGATGAAGGTTAAACATCCTCCTCTCCCTCTCAAGACTGCCAGGAACATCTGAAAAAAAAAAACATCTGGGATTGTATCTAATATAGCCTCAGAGTCTCACAGCTGAATGATGTGTATCCTGAGTGTTCAAAAAAAGTAAGATACCTGTGGATGAAAAACAGAGAATATTGAGTAAAATCCAAAATAGAAGGAGCGAGAGACGGCTAGCCAAACACAACGGCGCCATCTTGAATCTTGAATCAGATATATGAGACAAACTAGGGGTGGGCGATATGACCAAAATCTTATATCACAATATGAGTAATTTTATTTCACGGTAACTATATATATATCACAATATAGTTGTTTATGATTTAAATAAAGTCTTTATGATATCAACATTTTTGATTCCATAGACATTTCATAATGTGATAGTGTCAATATCACACACACACACACACACACAAACCTAATACTAGCATAAATTAAAAAAATAAATAAACTTAAGCTCACTGAAGACAAGTAAACAGTCAGTGATTAAATAAGAATAAGAAACTAATTACAAGCAAAAGGACAACAAATAAAGTAAAATAAATACTACAAAATACTACATGTATTGTATAAAGTAATCAAATGTATAAAAAGCACTGCATATTCTTCACTGTGTAAATTAAATATATATTTTTTCTTATTAAATTTGCAAAAGTGATTTAGTCAAGTGGAGTGAGAGATTTTCTCTCTTTTGTTGTTTGATTAACTTGAAAGACAGACAGCAGGAATATTAGACTGCTGTCACTTTAAGAGCTGCCCGGATCCAATATACTGTTACACATGAGTTTTCTTTCTCAGCTGTTTGCTTTCACTTAAACCTAAATTACTGTGTTACGTGGATACTTGCAAAGACAGGCATTTTGACACATAGTGTGTGTATTTAACCTTTCAAGGCCTATAAAGCAGCAAAAATAACTCTGTTCAATACTCCCTTTATGTGTGCACGCCTCTCTGACAGCGCTCAGAAACAGTCTCTCAGACAGCATGCACATATAGCGAAATAAGTTCCCGTTGCGTTTGACACGCTTATGGGGAAACTCCTGTTTACTCTAATACTGAAGCCTGATTTGTTCACGTTCTTGTAACTGCATGAACAAATGCAGTTCATGATGTTCAAAATGAGCAAAATGAGTTCAAAATGAGCAAATTCAACCCACCAAAAGGGGTGGAGCCGACCGCTATATAAGTCGGCTCTGCGTGCCATTTCGTCAGAATTTTTCTCCTTCAGCGATGAAGATCATCTCCTCGCTGGACTCTGAAGAAATAAGCCGAAACAAGAAGCTCAGCCTGCTGCACCTAGCACTCAGAGCAGCACTTTGTATGCTTCGGAGGCTGCTCTAAAGGGCTGCCGGTTACGAAGCAGAGACTATCTCACTGGATAGTTGACAGTATAGCCCTGACTTATGCCTCAGCGGGCTTACAGTGTCCTATCAGAGTGAGGGCCCACCCCACCAGAGTGATGGCCTCCTCCTGGGATCAGTCCAACGGGATTTATATTGGTGATATCCACCTTCACTAGGCTTTACAACTTGGACGTCCCTGCCCTCCAGGCACTGATTTTGTCCGTTTAATTTACCTAATCCCCTCTGTAATCGAAGAAGGTTCTGTTATATAGTCCGCAGCCTAGTGGCTTGGGTCTCATAATTAGCTCATGCTTTTATGAGCCTTCATTACGTGCGCTCCTGGGCTGGGCTCTGCACTTGCTTATACCACAGGGCTATTTGATGCGTTCCCCATATGTGTGTCAAACGCAACGGGAGAGACCGTTCGTAAGGGTACGTGCTGGTTACTAACGTAACCTCGGTTCCCTGAGATAAGGGAACGAGCATTGTGAAGGCTGCTGTGCTTTAAGGATGCACATGAGTCGATGGCTGTCACTGAAGCACCATTTGTTCATGAAGCTACACGAACGTGAACAAATCAGGCTTCAGTATCAGAATAAACAGGAGTTTCCCCATAGCGTGTCAAACGCAACGCTCGTTCCCTTATCTCACTGAATAGAGCAACTATTAAAATATCATTCAGCCAATAGAACTGCTTTGGGGTTCAAGTCAGATTCAATCTTAGAAGATCATCCAGAGTATTTCTCTAAAATCTTAGATTTTCTCTGCTGCTATTTAAAAAAATATTTTTCTGAAAGTTTCTCTTTATCCCCCACATTCTCTGGTGCCTTAAAAAGAAAAGCATGTTGCTTGTGGTACTAATTTACGCCAGTAGGGGCAAACCACTGATACAACTGCGTGAACTTCAACCTATAATAATAAAAGAATCTTGCATCATGACAACACATGATTTAATAATCAGCATGATCATACAGTGTCAATTAATAATCGTATAGTGACTTCCACAAACTGTTCTGTGATTACAGATTTCATCAAAGCTCACCATTAAAACAAAAAACTAAACGTGAGTTCAAAATGCAAGGCTCAAGTCAGCGACACACACTAGCTCCGGTCACAGGTGGCTGAAGACACACCCAACGCAAACAGAGGCCGGAGAAAGAGCGTGAGAACAGGTTTTGATCAGGTTTTATTCTCACACACCCATCACAAGCCAGTCGAACTTTGAAGGAAACTACAAGAAGATCCTTCATCATGCAGTGTAAGTCACAATCTCTGTTTATTCCACCTACACAAACTCTTTTCTTAGTTTATCATTCTATATTAAATGTCTGAATAAATGGAGGTTGTTTCTGACAAACATTGAGCATATCAAATCAGGTAGTTATTGCTCTATGATTCTGCTATTATTGTTTGTTGCTTACTTGGATGAAGCCACATGCACGGCCCTAGTGAAAAAGAAGTCTGGTTAATTGTATTGTGCACTTGTATATTTTATACTTCAGTATGTAAAAATGTACTTGCAGATTAATGAAACAAAGGGCACTTAAGTGACTTAAAAATACTTCCGTGGCTATTTCTTAACACACTTAAGTACACTTTTAAAAATGCCCTTTGTAATGTTTTACTATCAAGCACATTTTAAATCATTATGTTTTAATAATATGTTGTCATGTTTTAAAGAAGTACACTTATTTTGATGTGTTGACTAACATACTAATGCACATGTAAAGTACTTGATTATAATTTTAACTGTAGTGTTAAGCAATATTACATTTAAAATGTATATATATATATATATATATATATTAAATGTACTAAATTGCAACTTCATCATTACACAACTTATGTAATTACAAACATATTAAATATATGACATTAAAGTTTCAACAGAAATTGCATTATAGTTTACTATAAATGCTCATAAAGATATAAAGATGGACTTAAGTATGTCAGAAGTTTTTGTATTTATTTGGACGCGAGTAAAAGAGCAGACAGGAACAGATGGTTGTTTGGATTTGAATGTTGCCGAAGTCAAAGAAAAGCCGGTTGTACAGCATTCCTGAGATGACACGGTGACGTGTGCATTGTGCTGTTTGCACGTCCTTCACACGTCTGATAAGAAACTGTGACTCTCTGAGCTTACATAAGCTGTAAATCTGGTCTCTCACTTGTTGCTGTTAGTGACTGAGGCTGTTGAATCAGGACGGATCCATTGGGCTTGCAAACATGTCGAAGATTTGTTCATTATGTAATCTTTACATAAGTCTTTTTTGAAAGCTTTAATATTTTCTGTTAACTATGAACTAACAGTTTGAAACATTTTGGTTGGCATGTTTCGTCAAAAGGGACTTTTGTCGGGCCGAGTGCTAAAATAAGGGCTGAGTGCCTTGTACTTTGGTACGAATGTAAACACATCGCTCTCCAAAACTCTCTTCACTGGTTCATCAATATGGCAAATTGAATGCCTGACTCCTAAAATGTTGCATTTTCCCTTCCAAGCTAGACTATAACTCTCAAATAAACCTCCACTTTGATTCAAAGTCTTTATTCCAGCACAGCAATTTTCAAAAAAATCTTCTCACAGTCTGGAAGCTAAAGTGATTTGCCTAAGGACACAAGAGCGACCGAGAGCTCGAGTAACTCTTCAGATAATGGGCCACCTTCACCTGAAACTAAACATGTGACCTTTGTGTTAACAGCCCACACGCTTAACGCCTACGCTAACACTCCCGATCCAATGCCAGGCCTTTCATTCTCCTCTGATACCTTCATATTTGCCAGGAGAGCTGATGCTAATCATTTTAATCACTATTCAGTTTGTTTTTGTGAATGTTATTAGGATATGCTATTTTTTTTTTCAGTATCTGTTATTGTTTTGTCTTGGATTCTTGTTTGGTGATAGGTGTTCCCGAAAGTCCTTTGAATAGCAGGGTCTTTGACTCAATAGCTATGTTTCCATCCACATAATTTTATGCACATTTGGAGTTATTTCATAAAAAAAAAAAAAGCTGGATGGAAACCCCAAGATGTGCAAAAAAATCTTCAAATGTGCATAAAAACACGATAACATTTAGTACTGTTTTGTTTTTCATCTGTCCTTATGTAAGGAAAAAAGTCACAGGCTTCCCTGGTTTCCCAACAATTTTTTTTTATAATTTTATCACTGATACTTTACGCCAGTGAATGTTTGTTCTCTTGAACACACTGGATGAAAACATTGCTTTATTCGCAAATGTTGTATGCAATACAAGTTTCATTGGGATGAAAACGTAGCTGATGATTCATAGAGATGTTGGTGCACAAATGAAAAGTAGAATGAATTTATTTTGTTTGCCTGCAAGCTTCAAAGTCCAAGGTAAGGCCTGAATTTGCATATGTATACAAGCAACTAAAAGCATGCGTTTCTAGTGATGGGAAAGTACATACATCTGAGTAGCTACGTTTACATGCACCCAAATAATGCATTAGTAATCAGATTAATGGTCCAAATGGACTTAAAAAAAGCCTTGTAAACACCTCTGTCTGAGCAATTCCAATCGATCGGATTGATGAAAGGTGATACAGACCTGAAATAATCCAATCAGGAGAAGAAAAATAAGCAAGTAAACGCTTGAATCTGACTATCCTCTCAGTTGGATTCAAATATACTTTGCACACATGCGCAGTGCTGTGATGTGCAGATTTACACATGTTGATGTCTTACGAACATGTTTTTTTTTTACCTCTCACGTCAGTCAGTGGAGGATATATTTGCCAAAAAAAAACCCATTCTGAAATATCGAAAAACAATGCTGACACACGTCATCAAAAATGGCAATTATACTTTAAGAATCCAAAATTGGATTTGATTCATTCTAAATGATGAAAATGAGTGCATGTAAGCAGAAGATAGAACTGCACAAACCTTCCTTCTTCCTGCTCTTTCGAATTCCACTTTTTGGTGCCTCCAATCTAACTCCATCTCTGTCTCCCTCAACCCTTCGCAGGCCCGCAGTCTCCGGTGCGAATCCTGTCGGAGGAGCAGTTCTCCTGCTCCATCTGTCTGGAGGTCTTCGTCGAGCCCGTCTCCACTCCCTGCGGCCACACTTTCTGTAAGGCCTGTCTGCAGGGCTTCTGGAATCACAGCAAGAAGTTCATCTGTCCCATGTGCAAGAAAGCCTTCTCCAGAAAACCAGAGCTCAGCGTCAACTGCGTGCTAGCCGAGATCGCTGAACAGTTCCAGGGTCTGTCGACGATGTCCTCGGTTCCTGAGTTCGTGAATTCCCCACAGAAAGATGACGACTGGGGAGACTTCGCTAAAGCGGGAGACGTGCCCTGCGACGCCTGCATCGGCCGGAAGATGAAGGCTATGAAGTCGTGTCTGAGCTGCCCGGGTTCGTTTTGCGAAGCTCACCTGCGGCACCATAAGAAGGGGAAGGCGATGGGCTCGCACAAGCTGGTGGAGCCCATACACAACCTGGAAGACAAGATGTGCAAGACACACAAGCGCCTCCTGGACGCCTACTGCCGAAACGAACATGTGTGCGTGTGCAAGGAGTGCACAGGGTCCTCGCATAAAGGCCACGATGTTGTCTCCACCGAACGAGAGTGGAAGAAAAAAACGGTGAGATTTAACCCTTGTATTAAATAAAAAAGGGTATGTTCTTTATGGTAATGCGTGCAATTAGATTCAATACAATTCTCCAAACGTCTATGAAAACAACAACAATATTAGTATTAAATTGTAAAAACATGAGAACGAACGTATGACATATAAATCTATAAAAAGGTCAAATTCTAATTTTTAACTAACTATTAACTACATATTTTGCCTCAAACTCCTAATTACTGCTTATTAATAGTTAATAAGGTAATTGTTAAGTTTAGGTATTTGGTAGGATTAGTGTTGTAGAAAATGGGCATGCAGAATATGTTCTTTATAAGTACTAATAAACAGCCAATATGCTAGTAATATGCATGCTGATAAGCAACTAGTTAATAGTGAGAACTGGTCCCTAAACTAAAGTGTTACAATGCTTTCTTGTAGCTCAAACAGTAGAGCATGTCACCAGCAACGCCAATGTGTTGGGTTTGATTCCCCGGGAATGCATGAATTTAACAAAAATAACTTAAAATATTAATTTAATGCAATTTAAATTTCATAAGTTGCATGAATGTTACTGTTAACTCTCTCATAGGGTAGCTGAGAAACAGACATAGCAAAATACAGTACTATGCAAAACATTTTTTGTCTGTTTCTTCATGCAACCGCAGACGGACTGGATGATGGTGAGATCAGATCTCTGTGTGGAGCAATGGCTGTTGTCACATTCTTGTGCATACACAAATCTCACTGCATTATTACAATGAATAATAGTAGAAATGTTTGGAAATGTAAACAGATATTCCCTACTGACACACTACAGCAAAATATTTTTTGTTGGTGAAAATACTAATGGCCTTAGACTTTTGCACAGTAGTGTACATCAAAGAAAAGTGTTAATTTGGGTCTGGCAGCTGACTTTAATCATGAAAGTATGTATGCAGGTCAAATTGACCCACAAACAATATAATCGGAATAAATTACGAGTGCACATTCTACAACAGTGAAATATAATAATAAAAATAACAATTCCATACATTTATATAGCACTTTTCTGGGCACTCAAATCGCTTTACATAGAAGGGGGGAATCTCCTTAACCTCACTTTGCAGGCTAGATCATGACCCTAAATGAGCACAAGTCTCAACATTTCAATGATAACACCATAGGGTGTTAACCAGTACTTCAGAACACTTAAAAATCAAAATAGGTCAAACTGACTCGCCACATAATTACTCAAATGTATTTTGGGAGCTTGACAATTCAAGAAATGTGACTTGTAGATCTTATTGTTTGGTTCACAGAGTCAGCTGGGAAAGAAAAGGTCAGAACTGAAACATCTAATCAAGGAGCGAGAAAAGAAACTGGAGGAGATCAAGCAGTCCATCAAAGTGCTCAAAGTGAGTCCATGTATACTCTGTGATGCTTCTTTTCTTGAAAGGCTGAGTGGCCTTTGATCATTTTTCTTTGATCAGTTCCATGCTCATGTGCGTATATTATATATGCTTGGTAGTTTAAATTTCTGCCATTTGGATTTTTGCTAAAAAGCTACTTTTACAAGTCTTCAAACTTCAGATAATCAGTTAAAAGTAACTAAATGCTTTTGACCTATATCCATTAATCTGTATCGCATCCGCAAATCATAATAGATTATAAATTGCAAACTGTAATTGCTGCTTACAGCTATATTTATTATGCATGGCATAACAACACATAAACAGTATGTCACAAAGAATTTGATAGTAATCAATAATCATAAATAATAATTATCTGCAATCAAAGTATACATAACTAATTAAATCTCTGCCTTGAGCTCTGTCCCTGTAAGGATTCAGTTAACAGACTGTGGCAAGTTCATGGGTTTGAAAACCTGAAGATATTATAGAATTTCACAGAATAGAATTTGTGATTGCCAGACCTGGAAAGTTCAAGGAAATTAATGCAATGTTGGAAGGGGGAATCAAAAACTGGAAAAGTCCCAGTACAGACCCAGGGTGAAAGCTGCCTCTGCCTTAGACTGTTTTGTTGAGAATATCTGTTTACCTTTTGTTTCATCTGACAAAACCAGTTAGGGCACTGCAAATATTTGCCCATGCTGTCACACCCCTCTTTAACTGAGAACATTACCCTTCAAATGCTGAACAACACAAGCAATTCAGGATAAAAGGAACTTGAAAAGCCTTTTGTTTTTGACTGGAAATAAACATATCACTTGAGTTACAGGAAGTGTTTCTGTCTTAAAGTGGAAACAGAGCTGAAGTTAGTGACAAGTATGACATCACTATTGACAAATACCTCCAAAAACGGAACATTTCCATCTGTGATATTATATCCTTCCTGTGAGATCGGATTCGGGTTTGTGTCAATGGCATGCAAGGTTAATGTGTTAGTGTTTTGCCTGTTCAATAACTGTAAATAGATCACAGGGCCATCATGAGTCACATTTAAAAATACAAAGAGGATCCAATTACATAGAGGGTGGAGAGGGAGAAATAACTCATATTAGCCTCATTAATGCTCATGAAAGCATTAATGATTACAGTAATTACTGTAGACAGAGATAAAGATGTCGGAGCAGGTATAGATGTGTTAGAATCAACACCGTTCTTCAGTATAAGTTTCAGCGGTTCAACCGGTCTGTGCTGTCAAAACACTCGGGCTGAGATTCTGCATGCTCATGTCAACATGCGATCTGCATGGGTTTGTCACAAGCCTCTCTGGTCTCTGTCCTGGAACTGTTCTGTGCATTTTCACAACAGAGAAACCAGAAAAATCTGATCCATGTTGGCCTCAAAATCAGAGTTACCTACATGATCCTGCAAACATGACCTGCAGCATGATAGTGGTTTTGTGTGTGATGTTTAGGATGGGAGAACATTAAAACTGTATTGCTAGAAAGCTTGAATTTCTGATGAATGGTGTATTATTTACACCTAAGGCAAAACAAATATTCTGTCAGGCTGAATTCAATTAAATTCATGCCATACAATCGGTGGCAGAACATGAAGCTTTCAGCTGCTTTGCCACCTGGCTACCAGAAGCAGCATATTCAATTTCACTTTCATTTCAGCAATGGAATATAAATAATAAAATAAATAAATAATAAAAAAACAATAATTTATCACAGACATGACTTTCGAATGTAAAGTTATTTGCAGGGCTGAATTTGATCATTGAAGGTAAGTGGTAAATAAAGCGAGGTTGTATTATTTAACATATTTAATTATTGCATGTTTATTCGCTTTAGAGTTTATTTGAGATCTATAGAGACTGTGCTGAGGGTATATAAGATGACATTTTTTACAGTAAAATAATGAATACAAATAGTAAATGTATTTGAGCTTTAAATGATTATTTTTATGTTTCACAGTCCTAGTTTTTATTTAATAGAATGGGGATTTAATGCAAATTTGAAAAATGCAAATGTGAAAGAAGGAAAAGAATGTTGATGGAGCAAATAGACATACACAAATACAGAGTTCTGGCATGGAACTCTAGATGGCGCAGTCCGATAGGTCTAACTCAATCTGACCTAATGACATCATTATCACATGGCACAGCTGATTGGTTCTCTCCTTTATCCGTAACCAATGAGCTCACTGCTCAACATTCAAATATATAACTAGTGTTTGCCGTAGCAGTGCAGCTTGCTTCAGAAACCCTCCACCTTCCCCAGCTCCACCTGTATAGATCTGCTACGAGGTGATTCATGTATGTTATATGGGGGTTATTTCATGTATATTTGCAGCAGCAATATTTCTTACATGCTCACAGCAGCATGTTGTGGATGTATTGACAGCCGCAGCGTAGCAGATCTATTCCGTCAAGACCAAATACATTAACATTGTCATGTACATTACCATGCTAATCCCTCCGAGAGTTGTCATGACCGAAATGTAAATATGCGGAGAAAGGAGACAAAATAATACATAATCAATCTTAAATAAGGGTTATTCGGTCAGCTGCTGTATGATGACACATGGCATCCTCTCTGTATTCAGGACAGCAGTCAGAGGGAGGTCGAGGAGAGCTGGGCGGTTTACGCGGAGCTGCAGCGGCTGCTGGAACAGTCTCAGGCCGAGCTGCTGGAGCTCATCACGACGCGGCAGAAACAAGCGGAGCAGCAGGCCAAAGATCTGTCCAGCGGCCTGGAGCACGAGCTCAACACACTGAGGAAGAGGAGCAGCGAGCTGGACACACTCGCTCAGACACAGGACAGGGTGCTCTTTCTACAGGTCACTATACACTGCCATTCAACGTTTGATTATTTTGAAAGAAATTAATACTTGTATTCATCAAGGATGCATTAAATTGATCAAAAGCGACAGTAAAGACATTTATAATGTTGCAGAATGTTTCTTGTAAAAATAAATGCTGTCCTTTTGAACTTTCTATTCATCAAATAATCCTGAAAAATTAAATGCATCATGGTTTCCACAAAAATATTGGGCAGCACAACTGTTTTCAACATTGATGATAATCAGTCATGTTTTTTGAGCAGCACATCAGCATATTATAATGATTTCTGAAGGATAATGTGACACTGAAGACTGGCGTAATGATGCTGAAAATTCAGCTTTGATCACAGCAATAAATCATATTTTACAATACATTCACACAGAAAACATTTTAAATTGTAATACTATTTCACAATATTACTTTTCTTTCAAACCCACTGAAAAATCTGAGGCAGTGTGACTCCAAACCTTTGAGAAAATTAGAAAAAATTGATATAAATAAAAAATGTTTCCAGTTCCTAGAATTGACACAAACAGTGTGCGCATCTGAGTTTGTTAATTAAACCTACTATTTTTCTTCCAGTTCCTGCCATCTCTTCCTCCTCCACCAGAGCCATCTGATTGGTCATCTGTGTCCATGAACACGGATCTGTACCTCAGCACTATCAGGAAGTCCGTCTGCGCTCTGGTGGACAAGTTCCAACACGAGGTCAAACGGCTTTATGGGAAAGGTGAAGAAGCATTTTCCTGCTCTTTCCAATTCCTTCTACGACGTGAAGACATGCTCTCATCTCTACACGTTCACCGATGCATTCACTGAGAGTGTCTACCCTATTTTCAGCCCTTGCATCAACCAGGATGGAAAGAACCCCGGAGCGTTGGTCATCACTGCCGTTAAACACAGCTGAGACGGCAAACTCACTCTGATGCACGAATTTCTTTCTAAATGGGCTTTCTAAATGGATTCTGGACAAATAAAACACTTTTTATAAGAGTTATCTCTGTAAATCCTAAAACACAGTATGGGAACCAGCATGCATCTAGTGTAAGAAGACTATATGCTACTTTGAAGGATGCAGACAGTTCAAAATACATATACACTACTGTTAAAATGTTTGGGGTCAGTAAGAAAGAAATGAAGTCTTATTCAGAAAGAATGCATTAAATTGATCAAAAGTCATAGTAAAGACATTTATAATGTTAGAAAAGATTTATATTGTTTCAACATTGATAATAATCAAAAATGTTTCTTGAGGAGCAAATCAGTATATTAGAATGATTTCTGAAGAATCATGTGATACTGAAGACTGGAGTAATGATGCTGAAAATATAGCTTTGATCACAGCAGTCAATTACAGTTTAACAGATATTGACAAAGAAAACGGCTATTTCACAGTATTGTTGTTTTTACTGCGTCTTTGATCAAATAAATGCAGCCTTAGTGACCATAAAATCTTACTGGCAACCAACTTTTGATCTGATGTGTCTGTTGCTTTCCTTCCCCTATTGTTTCATATACATTTGCATTTCCCATTTTTATGTTTTAAATATAATGAAAAAGTCTTTGAAGTTATTGACTCCAAACCTTTGAACGGTAGTGTACTTTGGTCCACTTTGGCTCCACGTTACTACTAACATGAACGCTAAATTATACACACAAACACACATATATATATATATATATATATATATATATATACAACTCTCTATGCTTTCTATACATTCTAAAGATTCTTCTTATTCAAAGTTGGAAGTCTGCATCTGTTTGGAGGGCACATGATTCTCCCTCTGTCTATACAGGAATGGCATCTCCCACCAGCATGTTAGCGGAGGAGCAGGTGTATTGTTCCATCTGTCTGGATGTGTTTACCAACCCTGTCTCTATCCCTTGTGGACACAACTTCTGCATGGCATGCATTGGCAGCTACTGGAAGTCCAGTGCCCTCATTATGTGTCCGATGTGCAAAAAGACTTTCTTCAAGCAGCCCGACATCAGCATCAACACAGTGCTGAGGGAAATCTCTGAACAGTTTAAGGAAATTAAAACAAACCCAGTTGCGAACCTTCAGAAGATAACGCAACCGGACCCAGGACAGAGCCCTGTGGAACTCCCCACAGAAATGCCTGAACTGATACCTGCTAATGGACCATGGGCCCAGGAGGTGTCCTGCGACGTGTGCACTGGCCCTCAGCGACAGGCAGTAAAGTCCTGCTTGGTTTGTTTGACGTCTTACTGTGAGGAGCACTTAAAGACCCACACTTCCCGCTTCACCAAACACAAGCTGATCGAACCCGTGCAGAACCTGGAGGACCGCATGTGTAAGAAGCATGAGAGGTTACTAGAGCTGTTTTGTAAGAAGGATCAGACCATAGTGTGTGTGCTGTGCACAGAGATGGACCACAGGGCACATTACACTGTTCCTGTCGAACGAGAGTGGACCGAGAAAAAGGTAGATGTGCCACTTGTCATGACAACAGCAATTTTTATAGTGGCCAGTGCTCTTTTTTTTGTCCACTATATATAATGACCAAATGGATGACACTTAAGTGCCAAAATAATTCAAAAGCCACCAATTATTATTATTGCATTTTTTTTATTTATTTATCTAATTTTTAAGGATTAACTGACCAAAAGCACCTGGCCCTCAATTTAATATTATGCATCATACTGTAGAGAACAACAGTCAAGTTCCAGACAGAAAAATGTCATTCAGAATCTCAGATGATGTTAAAGGACAGTACATATCTGTTGAATATTCCGGCTTCATGCAATTATTTATACAGTATATGCTACACACCTTAAATCCTCAAGTGAAATCAGACCCAATTGGAGGTGTTGCTTATATGGTAGGGATGGAAAAAACGGAGTGTCTATTTAAACTAAGTGCAAATAGCCCACTATGTTTGCAAAGGCTGTTTACACTAACTCCGCCCACCAATGTGTGGTTGTGCTAGACAACATCACAAAAAAAAAAAAAAAGTAATTTTTAATGTGATCGACCTGAGTTTGAATCTGCCTTTAGCTGAGCTCGTTCTTCTCCCTTTTCACATCACATATCAGATCGGAAAGGCATTTATTTTCAATAAAATTGAAGGAAATATTCCAAAAGTGGAAATAAAGTGTCTAACGGATGTTTATTGGGTAGGGGTAGGTATTGGGAGGGCATTACTGTCCCAATAAGGTGGCAGCATCAATTTAATAATTTTAATATAAAATTATCAATTTACACTCAATACGTTATTATTGCATACTGTTTTATAATGTACTACAATACTGAAAATCTAACAACTATTTACAATCATTGCAAATAAAACGCTACTATTTTTTACGTAGTGTAAATATAATATATCATTATTTGCACTTAGTGTAAATAGCCGCTGCCAGAAAATAAAAATAAATACAAATTATGGCAAGCATTCAAACATCACCAAGTAGAGCTATGCCAGAGGCGATTTTAAATATTTAACACAATGCATTGTGATTGACAGGCCTTGTTGAGGAAAACTGAAGCTGAAGTTCAGCAGATGATCCAGGAGCGGCTGAAGAAAGTTGATGACATCAAACACACCATAGAGTTGAACAAAGTAAGTTTAAGTGTTTATGTATGTCTATCAGCAATTTGAAGTGCTTCAGCTTAGTTAACATGGACAGAAGGGTTTCACTTTATTTTGGTCCCTTTAACACATTCTGTTGACTATAAGTAACATTGCACCTACATGTCTACTAACTCTCATCAGAGTATTAGTAGACTGGTAGGGTTAGGGTTAGAATAAGTTGACATGTACTTGCAAACTTACTTATAGTCAGTAGAATGTCTGTTGGGAGACCATGACAATAAAGAGTTAGCAGATATTAAGCAAACAGTCTACTAATACTCTGATGAGAGTTAGTAGACATGTAGGTGCAACATTACTTATTGTCAACAGAATGTTCAAAAGGGACCATCAAAATAAAGTGTTACCATTATTTTTTTTTTGGTCAACCTAAAGAGACAATACATGTTGCCAAAAGCACCGTGATAATGTCAGTTTTGGCACACACACACACACACACACACACACCCTTGT
>NW_015649567.1:31490-33008 GCF_001515625.1 Sinocyclocheilus rhinocerous | reverse complement strand
TGGCTTTCAGCTTTGGTTGAAGATAACTTACTATTGTATTTTTATGCATATTTTATGTTTTTTTTTTTTTTTTTCAAAAACAGACAGATTTAAGACATTAGACACTCTCCATTTACTCAAAAAAAATCTAAACTATTCAAACATGATAAATGTTTGAGCAGTTATGAGCTTTCAGCAGTTACTAGAAACCAAACTAAACAGCCCGGTAACTGGTCCCTTTAACACATTCTGTTGACTATAAGTAACATTGCACCTACATGTCTACTAACTCTCATCAGAGTATTAGTAGACTGGTAGGGTTAGGGTTAGAATAAGTTGACATGTACTTGCAAACTTACTTATAGTCAGTAGAATGTCTGTTGGGAGACCATGACAATAAAGAGTTAGCAGATATTAAGCAAACAGTCTACTAATACTCTGATGAGAGTTAGTAGACATGTAGGTGCAACATTACTTATTGTGAACAGAATGTTCAAAAGGGACCAGTGATCCATGTGACTTAAAGGGTTACTTCACCCAAAAATTTAAATTCTGCCATGAATGCGGTGGAGACTGATACAGAAGAGAAGACATTGTTGAATTAAGTTGTTATTTTTGTTTTCTTTGCACACAAAAAAAGTATTCTCCTAGCTTCATAAGATTAAGGTTGAACCACTGATGTCACATGGACTATTTTACTGATGTCTTTACTAGCTTTCTGGCCCTTGAACGTGGTAGTTCTGTTGCTGTCTATAGAGGGTCAGAAAGCTCTCGGATTTCATCAAAAATATCTTAATTTGTGTTCCGAAGATGAACAAAGGTCTTATGGGTTTGGAACGACATGAGGGTGAGTAAGTAATGACAGAATTTTCATTTTTGGGTGAACTATCCCTTTAACGTTCACTTTAAAAATTTTGGCGGTTGAGCAGCAACTGTTTTGTTTTGCTAATTATGTGACTTGACTTCCGCTCAGCTCTTCAGCACTACTGAACAAGCGATCATTTTATAAATAAATAATGTCAAAACTCACCCCTCCAAAAAGGCACGACACATACTGTATATAAACACTAATATCCGAATATCCTAGCTGACTCTATGAAAGCAGCGGTTTTAAGACAAACACCGCAACAAAAGTTATGAAACACAGACATTCAACATAGCGATTGCGAAATATCTTACCTGTGGGGCGAGAAAATACCGTCTCTGGGCTGGTTTGGAATCCTTTGAAGTCTTGTTGTCGCTGTCTCTGAAAAGCATGTCTCTGATGTTGATTGACGAGTTGAATTACAGGCTCTGTATTTTTTTTTTTAAGTTTTGCTCGTGAGCGCTTCTCTTTGTTTTATCAGTTAACAGTTTGTTTCAGCACTGCACCAAACACAATAATATCCACACCTTAATTTCTTTATTTACATGAAACTGACATTTCCCGCGAAATCCAACCCAACATCAGTTTATTATATGCTTACTGTTGTGAATCAGTGCAAGGCAAAAAGGCAGTTCATATATATATATATATATATATATATATATTTTTTTTTT
>NW_015649567.1:22921-30779 GCF_001515625.1 Sinocyclocheilus rhinocerous | reverse complement strand
GTAATGTTATATATATATATATATATATATATATATATACTGTATATATATATATATATTTTTTTTTTTCGTCTGCATTACTGTGTCTCTCATCCTGATCACAGAGCAGTGCTCAGACAGAAATTGAGGACAGCATGCAGGTGTTCTCGGACCTGATCCGAGCGGTCCAGAAAGCCCAGGCTGAGCTGGTGCTGGACATCGAGCAGAAACAGAGGAAGACCGAGAGCTGGGCCACCGGACAAATACAAGAACTAGAGCAGGAAATAGATGTTCTGAAATTGAGAAACACAGAGTTAGAGTATCTCTCTCACACTGAAGACCACATTCACTTCTTGCAGGTGGAGCATTTTACTTCAGAGATGCTTTTCATGTTGAGCAAGTGACATTATAATTCTTACTAATGTATAAACTAATTGTACAGGTGTAAATGGCATCTAACATGTTTTGTGATCATTGATTGCAACCACATTCAAAGGATGTTTTACAGAATGTTTGAGTCTGCAGATCTCTGTTGTATGTCAGCTTCTTTAATGTCCACTCTCTTCTCCTCTAGAACTTTCCATCGTTAATGTCTCGCCCACACACTAAAGACTGGTCTGAGACCTGTGTGTATGCGGATCTATGTGTGGGCACCACCAGAAGAGCTGTGCTCAAACTAGTGGAGACTCTTACTGAAGAAGTAGAAAAACTTGCAGAAATAGGTAAGAACACTTTTCTGCACAGATACTTTATTTTCAAGTGGCACTGCTTTAAATCAGGTTGGTTGTAACTGTGAAAAATTAATGAAAGTGAAATGTGCTTATTTGTACCAAATGTGCACTTGTAGTGTTTTTCAAATCTTAAAAGTATATTTAAAAAAAAAAAAAACTGTAATTGCAGATAATATAATATTAATGAAATGAAAAGCCACTTAAATGTACTTAAAGAGAGACACTTTCATGACTGTTTCTTAACAATTAAGTACACTTAAAAAGTGCCCTTTGTGATATCAAATTACAAGTTTTAATTAAAGTTAATTTTAAATCATTATATTTTAATATTCTTTTATCATCCTTTAAAGCAGTACAGGGGTGTCCAAACCTGCTCCTGGAGAATTTAGCTCCAACCATAATTAAACACACCTAATCAAGCTCTTCGGACTTATTGGAGAATTTAGCTCCAACCATAATTAAACACACCTAATCAAGCACTTCGGACTTATTAGAAACATCCAGGCAAGCGTGTTGGAGCTAAACCCTGCGGGACATTGACCCTCCGGGAACAGGTTTGGAAGCACAAAGTTAACCATAGTGTTATTCAATGTTACATTTAAAGTTTTAAATGAATAATATTGCAACTTCATCATTGCAAATGTGTCATTATATAAATATAACATACATGAAATAACCCCCATATAGCATACATGACTCACCTTGTAGCAGATCTATACAGGTGGAGCTGGGGAAGGTGGACGGTTTCTGAATCAAGCTGCACTGCTACGGCAAGCACTAGTCATATATTTGAATGTTGAGCAGCAAGTTCATTGGCTACCGACACAGGAGAGAACCAATCAGCTGTGCCATGTGATAATGATGTCATTAGGTCAGATAAAGTTAGACCTATCGGACTGCGCCATCTAGAGTGTCATGCCAGAACTCTGTATTTATAAATGAGACACTCAACCATCTTAATAAGGCAGAAAAACAGAAGTGAAAAAGAAAAACCTTCAGTGAAATCCAACCTGTAAAACAAATTAATTGCATTCTATTTATTTTTGTCATCATTAACAGAGCTGAAGAGGGTTCAAAAGTACTCAGGTAATGTTTCCTTGTACATTTGATATGTTATACATCACTAGTCCACTTTGCATTTAAGTGTGTTTATGACATCCTGTCTGTTTGGTTTTTCGCTCACGTCTCTGTTGTATGCTCCCTATGAAGTGGACATAACCTTTGACCCGGACACGGCGAACCCCTGGCTGCAGCTGTCCGAGGACGGCCGTCAGATGCGTCACCTGGGCTCGTGGCAGGACCTGGCTGACACACCTGAGCGCTTCGATACAGTGGTGATCACTCTCAGCCGCGAGGGACTGTCCTCGGGAC
Source organism: Sinocyclocheilus rhinocerous (assembly GCF_001515625.1). NCBI lineage: Eukaryota > Metazoa > Chordata > Actinopteri > Cypriniformes > Cyprinidae > Sinocyclocheilus > Sinocyclocheilus rhinocerous. The sequence goes on along the minus strand of NW_015649567.1, from coordinate 28,698 downwards.
GCCATTACTGGGAGGTCCAGGTGGGCGAGAAGGACGACTGGTACATCGGTGTGGCCCGGGCGTCCGTCAACAGAAAAGGCAGGATTTCAGTGAGCACTGCTCACGGCTACTGGGCTCTAGCCATGAAGAAAGGCCAGGAATATCGCGTTTCTTCCTCTCCACCCCTCCTGCTCTCCATCGAGCCCAAGCTGAAGAGAGTGGGCGTCTATGTGGACTACGAAGAAGGACAGGTGTCGTTCTACGACGTACAAAACAAAGGTCACATCTACACCTTTATGGACTCGTTTAAAGAGAAACTCTTCCCGTTTTTCTACCTCTACTGCTGCGACAAGGCGTCAGACACCATGATGATCTGTCCTGTGCAGGAGACGTCTCATACTAAACAGTGCTGAAGCACGAGCCACGCAATGACTCTACAGTACTTCTGTTTCTATACGGTTACTTTGTGCATATTATAGATATTTAGTTTTATTGCATGGCCACGCAAAAAGGAATTATTCACAAACAACCAAAGCGTACAAGACTGAAATATACATGAAATATAATTTAAAGTGAAATAAAATTGAAATATTCATGTAAATCAGTGCAAGTGTATATATATATTTCTACAAAAAATGTAATCAGGTTTATTGCATGGCCAGAATGTGAGGTAAGATGTAACGAGCTGAACATGACGAGGCTGAAAACAGCAGTATTTGCCAAATGATTAAGATAAAAATGTTAAATAGGGAGGCCATCTGTCCGACTCATTTGCCCTCCTTTTAAGATCATCACTGTTATATACTTTATTCAATGTTATATAATTAATAAATAAAGTTAATGAATTAAAACATACTGTAGGCTAAGTTTAAGCTTATATTATATAATGCAGCCAATTTCCAATACTGTTTTTGCTCCAAAATAGTCACAGAAGAACGTTTGCATCTCAGATTAACACAGTGCTGTTTCGTTCTTGAATGATTCAGCGTGTTTTAATGAATTGTAAAGATTCACTGACTCATTCATTAAGACAGTCACTTGCTTCATTCTTGCATGAATCGGCCGTTCTGTACAAATCTGCTGAATTAATGAAGAAATGAACCAATGACTTATTCATTAAGACAGTGACTTGTTCTTACCTGGCAGTATTAGTTTCATATTTAAAGTATAATTTCTTTCTTATTTTACCCGCAAAATTTCATATATATATGTGTGTGTGTGTGTGTGTGTGCGCGTGTGCGCGCGTGTGTGTGCGTGTATGTGTATATATATATAATTTCAAATATTAACCTTATTACATTATGCATTTGTGAACAATTTGTCTAAATGCCACTTCTGCAGTGCAAAGATTGATTTTGTCTGATTTTCATTTGATCGGTAACAGCCCTGTATTGTCTTATTATTCCAATTGCATTTATTGAATAAATGTAAATATTTAAATGAAAGGGGACAGAGATTTAAAAAGGTTAGAAAAATTGCCTTTATAAAAAAATTAAATAAAAAAAAACCTCACACCTTAATGGAAAATGTCTGTCTCTGCTTAAAGTTTGGGATTATTTATTCAGTTTTTATCCTGGCCTCGTATCCTGCTAAGTGTTCTCCTCTTTGGTGTTATAGAAATGTCCATCCTAATGTTAAATAACTGATAGTAATAACTAGAGATGCAAACTACTGCTCACCTTAGGCACATTTTTCTAAAGCTGGACAAATACCGTTAAAAATGTTAAATATCATTTATGTTCTAATTTTAAGTTGGTAAGTGGTGTTGAAAACTGCTCTTTGCATAATGAGCCAGTGTGTTATATGTGGTGTGTGTGCCAGGGGCCACTTTTTAGTCTCAGTCTGCCCCTGGGTTAGGGTGACAGACAGGGTTTAAATTATGTTTCTTTGATAACACTATTGTTCCGGGATCAGCAAAACACATGAATCTGTGAACTTTAAACTGAACCGATAAAGTGAATGTGATAATTTTATCATGATGTCTCACCTAACCTGATCCTGACACACCTTCTGCACAGAATCCATCACTTAACTCCTGCGGCTGCCAGAAAACCACAAATAACTCTGTGAGGAGTGTCAAGCACCGGCTGACTCGTCATTTCTCAGAGTAGTTTGCGTCTTGAAGTCTTTAGAAACACTCAAATGCTGACATTTCAAATGCTTTCATCTTATGAACCATTGTCAGGATTTTTTATTTTTTTTTCCTCAGCAGAGTTTTATCAAACCTGACAGATTGTTTTCCTCATTCAGATATTAAAAGCCCACACTTCAGAAAGTGACTAATGCAAGCAGTTAGAAATAAAAGTAATTATTTTTTGAGAACGCTCAGCACTCTTCTCCAGTCTCTGGAACAAGCAAGCACTTCCCTGTGGATCTGCATGTGTAATTCACTCGTCAGTCCTGCTCTCAGGCCGTGATTTACATGAAATGTGAAAGATGAGAAGATCTCGAGTTGTTCATGAGTGTGTGGATAGACAAGCTCTCCCTCTTAATACCTACAATTATTAAAATATAATATCTATAATAAAATATATTATAATAGAAAACAGTTTTAAATTGTAATACTATTTCACAACATTACTTTTTTTTTTTTTATATACTACGGAGCCCCGCACATGACATGCAAGAAAAAATAAATCAATTGTTTCGTTCTCTCGATTTATAAATCGTGTGCACAATTTTGCAAATCGAGGGAACGAATTAGTAAATCGTGCACACGATTTATTAATTTTTTCTTGCATGTCATTTGCGGGGCTCCGTAGTATTTTATTAAATTAATGCATAAATGCAACATTTCACATGCATATACAATTGGCTAGTGTAATAGTTTAATTGCCATTTCACAGTAACATGTAGTCTGTTAACATTCATATGAATATTCACATTTAAAGACAGATAGATAGATGGATGGATGGATAGATAGATGATAGACAGATAGATAGATATAATATTTCTATAAAGACATTTTTTAAATTATTTTTAGTAGAAATTTGGAGAAATTACATTAAGAAGGACAGCACCCTGTTCATTCAAATATTCTTAAATATATATATACATTTTTAATGCTCTATAAATATCTCTAGATGTACAATGTATAATTTTCACCTCAATGCTTGTTTGCTTTTCAAACCACTCAAAGTACTACAGAGGATATCATACCAAAGAAGAAAACAAAGACATAAACGAAAGGCAATCATGTCAATGTCAATATTTATGAATATTCTGATACTTCTTAGTTTCAAACTCTCAAAATCAGGCCTTACTTTCACACAGAGATGTCAGTTTGATTGACAGGGCAAATGACCAACGGGCTTGAGTTGGTTCCGTCTTTGTTGGGGTGAGGATTGAAGTACGGACGGATGGCTCCATTAAAGCTGCACCGAGTGAATGAGTAAATATGTGACAGAGCCTCCATATCATAGAAGGAGACCATAGCCTCCTCATAATCCACAAATGCTCCCAGCTTCCGGGGTTTGGAGGAGAGCTGAAGCAGGACTGGAGGGTCTTCAAAAGCGCCAATTTTTTGACCGCAGAGCACGATGGCCCAGTAACCCTCGCTGGGTTTGTAGGACACTTTGCCCTTCCGGTTCGCTCCGTCCCTCATCACCCCCAGCTCCCAGCCCACCTTATTCCCCACCTCCACCACCCAGAAAGCTCTTCCCGACGTGATGCGCGGTTTTCCCAGGACTCCTCCAACCAGGTCGAACTGTTGCGGGCTGCCCGGGATGACGTCACTCTCTCCGGTGTCTCGCACCTCTTTACCGTCTGTGGACACCTGTAAGTGCGGATGCGCCGTTTCTGCGTCCAGAGTTACGTTTACTGCGCAAAGACCAGATTCTCAGTTACTGGACGTTTGAGAGATTCGTAAACATGCAACATGCTCAGAAATGTTTCCAACACGTACCTGAGAAGCTGTGGATCCTTCTAATTTCTGAAATAAGAAAAGATAAAATGGTAAACAAATTTACAAATCAAATTTACAAGCATGAGACTGTCTGAACCATAATAAAGATTTTTGATATACACATTGATACTGTTCAATAACCATATTCATAAACAATGATACTTAAATGTTTCTGTAAAGTACATGTCCACCTCTTCTCAACAAAACACAAGATCTGAAGTGTCATTCTTGCCTGTGCACCTAATTAAGTGCACTTAATTGTATTAAATGTGCACTTTAAATCTTAAAAGTATATTTTGAAATTGTACTTGCAGATAATATAATATAAATGAAATAAAAGGCCACTTAAGTGACTTACAGTAAAGAGAGACACTTTCATGACTATGTTTCTAAACACACTTAAGTACACTTAAAAAGTGTGCTTTGTAATAGTCAAATTAAAAGTTTTACTTTAAAGTACAAATTAAAGTTTTAATAGGAATGCCATTAAAGTATATTTTAGTTTATCATACATGTTTGTCAGCTTGTCAAGACTTTAACCATATTTTAAAGACTAAAAGTAATTAGGAAATTACATATAAAGATGTACTTAAGTCATACTTAAGTGGGTCAAAAATACTCTAAAGTTCAACAAAATTGCATTAAATATAAATTTAAACTACAATACACTGCCATTTAATTGCATCTAACATGCAGTTAAGTGTCTGAAAATATTACATTCAGTTCACACTAGTATAAAATATAAAGTATATCTTTGAAAGTATATGATTTTCATAAAAAGTACTCTTTCTAAATGTATGCTGAAGTGTATTTCTTTTTCATAAGGGCAATCAAATAGAGTAGTATGAGTTCAAATAAGCTTATCCAAACGCCTAACTCTAATTACATCACAACTCTCAGATATAATCACTCACCGACAGTGCAAAGTTTCTCCAGATGCGTCTCAATCGCCGCCATTAAGGCTGCCTTTGTGTTTCTCATCGTGCCAAAGTTTAACTCAGTGTCAATTGAAACCGTCCAGTCATCTGTGAACTCAGCTGGCACAGCCGGGTAAGACTGAGAAAGGGAAAAACATGCATTAAACATTTACTAAAATTGTTATAATTAAATTATTACATAAAATATTAGTCGGTGCATCATGTTTGACTAACCTGGATAAAGAGGATGTCATCTTCCTCACTCTTAGTGTGATGCAAAATGTCGATGGCCTCCTTGTACTTGAGGATGTCTTTTTGTATTCGTTGCGTCTTCTCATCCATCTCATTCTCCAAACACCTCCTTCCATTCTCCAGAGGAGCGATCAGCACCTGCTCTGTTTCCCTCAGCGCCTCCATCACTGCAGCAAACACCTTCTGTATCTCCTGCTGCTCTTTCTCTAGCTGCTCTTTCTCTAGCAGAGTCTGTGAAGAGTGGACACATGTTGGACAGAAATGGAAAGCATATTCTTGATCTGGCAAACTCTAATAGGACTGGCTCGCTTTACATCATTTATTTGAGTCTGGATCAGTGTTGTTATTAACTAAATCTAAATCTATTAAAAAAAAATGTTGGATCAATTAGATCAAGCTGAAATAAAATAAAATATAAATATATGACAAAAACAAACACAAAAATGTAAAGGGAAATCAGAAATGTAGCCTTGGTAACAAACCTATTTATACATACTGCAATAATTATAATTAAATATAACATACTGCTATAAACAAATACTATATAAATACAAATTAATATACAAATACTGACAAAAACTGCTATAGTTTTATTTTTTTAAATGTTATAGTGTTTTTATCATAGATATATATATATATATATTTCTGTCATGACAACTCTCGGAGGGATTGGCATGTAATTTAAATGCCACTGTTAATTTATATGATCTTGGCAGAATAGATCT
>NW_015649567.1:2956-18701 GCF_001515625.1 Sinocyclocheilus rhinocerous | reverse complement strand
GCTGCTGCTGCTGCTGCTGCGGCAGAGCAAGTACCGAGACTTGCTACTGCCAATACATCCATAACATGCTGCTGTGAGCATGTAAGAAATATTGCTGCTGGTAATATAACATACATGAAATAACCCCATGTAGCATACATGAATCACCTCGTAGCAGATCTATACAGGTGGAGCTGGGGAAGGTGGAGGGTTTCTGAAGCAAGCTGCAACTGATACGGCAAACACTAGTCATATATTTGAATGTTGAGCTGCGAGCTCATTGGCTACCGACACAGGAGAGAACCAATCAGCTGTGTCATGTGATAATGATGTCATTAGGTGAGATTGAGTTAGACCTATCGGACTGCGCCATCTAGTTTCATGCCAGAACTCTGCATATATATATATATATATATATTAGTGCTGTCAATCAATAAAAAAAAAACACAATTACTTAATCGCACATTTTTTTCTGAAATTTCTGAAAAACTTCTAATTTAATAGAACTTAAAACAATCTTCTCATAAACCGTTTATAATAAATGTCATATTTAGCTTCCTGTGGCCTTCAGAAAGTTGGAGATATACATAAATTGAATAAAATGTGTTATTTGATGAACAGTCATCATAGTAGCTGGTTATTAGGTTATTTTGGCTGCTTTAAGATCTGCTGAACATGACGTGGATCTGACACGCATCATATTTTCTCATAACTCTTTACCTTTGTTGATCCAGTTTCGTTTGCGCTTTAATATATAATGATGCAGGTTACAGCACGCACCGCCGCATTTGTGCGTGCAATTGTTGTCAAGAAAAAAAGAGACAGAAGCAGCAGTTGTGAGTGGGCTGGCAAACCCTTGCTCCGTCCCTGCGTTAATTGCATTAAATATTTTTAACACGTTATACTGAAAAGATTAATTGCCTGCGTTAACACGCTAATTTTGACAGCACTATATATATATATATATATATACTGTATATATACACACACACTGTATATACATACAGTAGGCTATATGACAAAAGCACAATAAAATAAATGTAAAATTAAAATGGAAACAGGATAAAATATAAAAGGATAAATGAGTCTATGTATGCAACACTGAGGACACATGACCTTATCTGATTTAGAAAGTGTTGTCAATGAACCTTGGTTGAAGCATGTTATGATTTTAATACATGTTTGCATATTTTGTACTGTATGTACCTGGTATTTTGCAGCTGATTCCTTAAGCTCCTCAAGTTTGTCTTCCCTCTGATTGATCATCCTTTCCATCACCTCAATAGTGTTTTGCTGCAAGGCCTGTACAAACACACAAACTTACTTTGAATTCATACAAAATCAATCAATTCCTATTCAGTGTCAGAAATTAACCGGGCAGAAATTACATAAAAAAACACTGTGATGGGCAGCTGCGTAAATCTTTGAACCAGGAAGTTATTTACAGAAGAGTGTGCAATTGAGCATTTATTCAAATTCAACTATGAAATATCTGGTCCCACACAATCGGTTCTGACTTTGACTGGTATATTTTGGAGTATGAAAATCATTCCAAAACCAGTCCATTTGCTTTACCTGAAATGTTTACATAAATGAAATCAGGGAAATTGCATTCCTGTAGCTTATGGATTATTTATAATTATTATTATAAAAGCATCTGTCAAATTTAAATGCATTGATTCAATTGCGTTTTTTTTTTTTCTCACTTAATTGAATTGTTTGTTCTTTTTGGGAAACATTTCAAACACTGGCTTAGGTGAAAAGATTGGTCTGTGTTGTTTCCCGAGAGCTTTATATTCCCACCTGTCTCCTTTCTCTCTCTGTCTCCACAGGTATCACATCTCCACCCGTCTTCACATATAAGGCACAGATGCAGCACTCGTCACGTCTGCAGTAGAGCTCCAGAGGTCTGCCGTGCGTATTGCACGCTCTCTGATCCAACTTCTCCACAGGACTCACCAGCTTATGGCACTTGAATCTCGCCATAGACTGGTGAGGCTTCAGGTGTTCATCGCAGAATGACAGAAGACAGATCAGGCAGGACTTCACGGCTTTAAATGTGATGTGTTCATCACAGACGTCGCACGGAATCGCGTCTCTTTCTCCACAGAAGAGGTCTAGGTTGGGTAACTGAGTCTGGTGAAACTCTCGCAGGAGGGCTTCGATTGCTTTGTTCACGGAGGGTTTGGTGGTAACAGGCTCCTGGCAGAGAGGGCACTGTGGCTCGGACACGCTGATGTGCTTGTCCAGACAGCCCTTGCAGAAGGTGTGTCCACAGGTGGTTGAGACTGGATCTGCTAGCAGGGTTTTGCAGATGGGACAGTGAAGGTGGCGAGAGATGTCCACGGGTGTAGCCATTGTGGTTGTGTCAGCTGTTAAATTTGAGGATGGACGGAACAGCTGCAACAACAACAACAACAATAACTGTAGCTGCAACAGCAATTATGGGGTCAAGCACAAAGGAGGCATAGTGAAGAGTTAAGTAAGCATGGTAGGGAGCATCAGAATATGGTCGTGATTTGATATATCAAGTCTCAGTGCAACAGGCAGAGGCGTTGCCAAGATATTGCATTGTGCGGTTCATTATGTCCAATTTGATGAGTTTTACAAAAATAGTTTGAGTTATCAAAAAAATGTTAATATCTTTTTGCTAGCATGGTCTGACGAAGATCTGTGACGAAATGTGGTGAAGATCGGACAAACGGTCTGAAGGAGTTGGAAAAAGTAGGTTTTTTGACCTGATGCAAAATGACAGACAGCTAATTTTATGACTTTTGAAAAATGTATACTGTTGGATTTTGTAAAATCCAAGGAAGTGAGATTTTTGGTAATTGGATGAAATTCATAAAAGCTATAAGCATTACTGCTTATACTTACTGCTTATTGCACTGACCCAAAACTTCATAGGTACCTTTGGGGCATGGTGCCAATGGACACATATTAAGTTTTGTACCAATATTTCAAATTGTTCATTAAATATAGGATTTTATGACAAAATTCAAAATGGCCGACATCCAACAATCTATATCACTGTACTCCATATATCTTAAAGAATCCAAAGAGAAGTTTATGACAAACTGCCAAATACCAATTTTTCAGTTTTTTTGCAGCACAATTTGGCACTTTTCCTAAACTCCTCACATACCCGCATGATATGATGGCTATGAAGTATACCAAGTTTCGTCTCAATATGGCAGAGCATTGCAGAGATATAGCTTCAAGTCCACTTTGCCATGCTCGCAATCAAATTTGTTAAAGCATTATATGAGAATGGTTTGAACATGATGTTACTGTAGTTCTAGACTAAATGTCAGCATGCATTTACTCATCTCACTCGCACAAAAATAGATTCAGTATTCCTCAAAATGAATAAAACAGTAAAAAGCAAACTCAGAATATGATGCAAACCTGCAATAATTTAATGTTAAATAGCACAGATATTCTTTATGTATTAATCCCATTTTATTAACCAATGTCTTTGCTGCTAACCTGCGATGATCCAATTCAACCATACTACTAAGCAAACATGACTTTAAATAAATATAAGATTTGTATTTTTTTTTTTTTTGCTGAAGAGTGATGAACTTTCTTCTCCTGCATCCTATTCTTCATGCAAACCAGAGTGGCAACACAGTGTCACAATCTCTAGCAGGAGCGCCCATGAGCTCAATCCCATACCCTTGCCACTCACCCCGGACTCCATTCCCCATAATCCTTTGCCTGGACTCATCAGCACTCATCATCAGTTCACAGCTGTCTCTTGTTAGAAGGACTATAAGGGGCTGTTTACACATGGGCACATCATGTATTTTGTCTGTTCGGATAGCTATCCGATCGTGAAAAGACCAGGTGTAAATGCCCTCCGAAACGCATTCGAGACGGATATAAATCCGATCGCTCAAACCACTTCAGGAGGTGGTCTGGGCCGCATTCCAGACAAAACTGGACCAGTGTAAATGCATCTGGTTGTTGAAACCACATATGTCAATTTTACTCCTCCCAAAATGGTAAAATAATAAACGTGTGAGCGTGTTATAGGTTATATGACATTATAGTCAGATATGACTGCCCTAATACAACAAGCATCGCTGCGGACGAGTAGCAGACGGTCAACACACAATCATCTTCATTAAAAGTAGTAAGACAAACTTATCTTTCCAGTGCTGATGCCGCGCGCTCTCCTATTGCGGTCTTTGATCTTGAAATGAGCTGATAATTAATAAAATGCAGCGCTTATCTTTTGATTTAATTGATCACTCCAAAGAGAAAGGAAAAATCGAAATCGCATCATATGACCCCTTTAAATCCATTTTGCGACGACACATTTATGTGGCCAAGTGTAAATGGAAACGTTTTAACAAATCAGATCGATATCCAATCAGCGAAAACGCATGAAATGACCAGGTGTAAACAGGCCCTATAAGTTGCACACCACACACTTCGCTGAGTATTTTATAGCCTGCATGTTTTTGTGGTTTCTGTCTTGCCTTGCTTTCGTGTGTTTGTTCCTTGGACTGTTTACCTGTTTTTTGAGATTGTTCACTGCCTGCCCTTATCATCGCCTGTTTGTGGATTATCTTTTTGTCTCGCCCTGGATATTGTTGATTGATTGCTGGTGTTTTGACCCTGCCTGTTCTTACTATGCTTCTGAATAAAGCCCACAGATGGATCCCTACTTTGTTGTCACGTCCCCTTTGTTACACACAGCAGAATTATAACTTTTTTTAATATTAAAAACAAACAAGCAAGCCCAGCCTTGATGAGAAAAAGTAAAGCAAAAGTACCATAATGCATTTCTTTGGATACAAAGTAACTAAGTATCACAATTAGTTATTTTTTTTTAGGGAGTAATGCAATATTGTAATGCATTACTTTTAAATGTAATTTTCCCCAACACTGCAAGCCAGAATGAAAAGTGTCCACCCTCAAGTCTCTATGATATTCTGGGGCTAATTGCATAAACTTAGCCACTATGTTAAGACGGTGTCTTAAGAACTAGTTTGTCCATCTAGCAGTTAGCCAAGGGGTAAGAAGTCTTATTTTTCGGATTCACATTAGACCAAGCTACATTTTTATGTAAGCGTTTCAAAAAAGTTATGACCAGTCTTAAAGAAAAAAACTAGATGACTAACTTTTAAGACTAGCCTAAGCCTTTCATGCAACCAGCCCCTGTGGTCTATAGATCCCATCTTTTAAGTGGTTTATGTGTTTTGTTATGTGTCAGGTAGGGCACATTTTAAGATTTATGATTTACGATTTAACTTATTGTCAGACAAAGACTGAAATTTGACTTGCGTTACAACAGGTTCACTCACAATTGCAAATAATTATCACATGGACAAGAGACAGACCAGACTTATACAATCACAAGAAAGAGAGAGAGAGAGAGAAAAAAAAAAAAGTTTCAAGGCTCCGGTACAAATTTAATTTTTGTGTAACTTATTCAGCTCTAGTATAGCTTGGTGTACAAAATAATAATTTTATTCTAATTTGATTATAGATGGCAACAATACACTTTATACATTACACAACACATGATTAGCTTCAGAAACAATATTTTTCGCCAACCTTACAAGATTTCTATGATATGATAACTCATATTGATTTTGAAGTGGCTGACCCACTATTTTGGAACACATTTTTAGTAAATTCATCAGCTTTGTTTTTAAGCTGACAGATAAACTCCTATACCAAACAGAATTACAGTACTGCAAGACACTCATAATTACAGACATAAAAAATAATAAGAGAATCTGCTTTCTTGCTCCAAAAGACCTCAATCGGCGGAGGAAGTAGATTATTTGCATTGATTATTTACAGATAATATCTATATGGTATTTCCATGATAAAATGTTATCTATCTTTACTCCTAAGTACTTACACGCTTCTACCTGTCTGATGTTCACTTCATGTATAACAACAGGTGTTGTGCCTGAATAAAATCTCCTCTCTTTTTTTCTGATGTTAATACTAAGTGCATTATAATCACATCACTCAGCTAATTTATTACCCCCTGTTAATGCTGTTCTGAACACTCCTGAGTTATTTAGTAATGATATTAACACGGTATCATCAGAGTACTTTAGAATATATTGGTTAGACCTATTTGAACGACAGTCATCTGTGTACAAAGTGAATAACATAGCAGAGCTTACACAGCCATGAGGTACACCAACATTTGTTTTTACTTCTGTTGACAAAACATCATTCACTTTAACTCTTTGAGTTCTATTAGTAAGAAAGGAAATGTACCATATAATCAGATATGGATTCACATCTAACTGCATTAATTTGGACACAAGAGTATTAACTTGTGTAACTTCATGTCGAATGCAGAAGAAAAGTCAAGAAATAAAGCTCTAGCATAGGTGTTACTTTTATCTAGACGTTTAGAGATTATATGCACTAGAGCCTTGTTTATATGCGAATTGACACTCATCAAGTTTACCTTTAACATTATTCGCCAGATATTTAAGTAACATTCTTTCTAAACATTTCATTATTATTGAGGTAAGAGCTGTAGGTCTGTAGTCTTTACATTCCTTTGGGCAAGATATTTTTGGTACTGGTTTTAAAATTGACGTATTCCACATTACAGGAACAATATGTGAATCAATAGAAGCCTGAAAGACTTGTTGCCACACTGGACCGAGTTCATAGGCGAAGTCCTTTATAAGGCTTGGAGCACACCCATCAGGACGGGCAGCTTTTCTGATGTTAGTAGACTGAAATGCCCTCCTAACATCTTCAGCATCAATAGTTATCTACTATATAATACTATATTAGCTAGTTCATAATTACTTGCAGGTTCAAATCTTGTAAAAAAAAAAATATCTGAAGTTATGAAAAACAATAGTATGAGCAATGCTTAGAGTGACCCTTGCCTTTGCAAACACCACTGATGATCAGGAAATATAAGCAGAGATCAGATTTACCTTGTCGGAGGTATCAGTTCTGGATTCTTCTCTTCAGTGTTTAATTTCTGTTTCTCTCTCTCCTCCTATTTATGTACAGTAGAGTTTCGTTTCCACACAGTCTCTCTCCATTGTCATTAACTTTCATTCCTTGAAAAATAAACCACTCCCAGATGTCATACCACCAGTTTTACATTGATTTGACTTTTGACACACATGCATTTAGCAAATCAAAAGTAACCACATCATTTATAAGTAACCAATGTCCTCGTTCTCTACATTTGACACGTTTTATTTTTTTGTACATTCTCTCTCTCTCTCTCTCTCTCTCTCTCTCTCTCACTCTCTCTCACACACACACTCTCTCTCTCGCTCTCTTTCTCATGTTTTAATTTGCTTTTTGCAGCAAAAAAACTGTGAGAAAGAACTAGTGAAGAATGCATCATTCTGTAGTCAAGGTAAGTAGGCCTTGGGAGAGTGAGTAAGATAAAATATTTCCACTTATAAGGTAGGGAAATTATGGGATGCTGAGGAAGACCAGGGTGGATGAAGATGAGCCGGAAGTGTGCATGTATGGTAAAAGGAAGCAGGTGGATTTATAATAATTAGGGTTAGGGTTATTATTATTATTATTATTATTAATCTGACATAAGTGAACATCTAGGCATTTTGATTGTGCTTGTTTTGTTATATTGAAACTTGAAACCCCAAGTCCTCAGGCACATACAGTATATTAAACGGAAATGAGCATCCAGGATATCCGTCACCATTTCTCCTTTTTGTTGCACAGAATACTGGTTTGGTATTCAACACAAATATTATGGCTGTGGTGTCAAGCTGAACATGTTGTGTAACTTTTTACAGAAAATTGTGCCTTAACAGTTTGAAAGCAAAAAGTGAAAATGAAACCAAATGAGCATCTTGCCACAAGCACAAAAGCTTGAGGTGAAATGAAACTAATATGTAGAACGTGCAAATGAGTGATAGAAGAAAAGTTGCATTTATAGTGAAACTAAAAACTAATAAGGGAAATAAATAGGCTAAATAAATGTGAAAGTTCCACAGAGGCAGGTTATGATGAGTAGTTCACAACATGAAAATGTATCCTTTAAATAGAACTACTCCAATGATGAGCCCTGGTCTTTGATATAAAGGTCATTTAGAAATGATTAGCTATTTACACGGCAGACTTTGCAAGAGCAAAGACTGAACGCTTCTCCAGAGAGGAAAGGTTTTGCTCGTGCGCGAGGTTAAAGCATGCAAGCAGACCATCTCCGGGGCACAATAATAATCTTTTACATTGTTATCCTTTCATTTTTAATATCTGGCTTGTTTGTGTGCTGCTGCGCGTCCCTGTGTGTGTAATAAGCAGAGTGTACGCGCATTGTGCACCCGCCTATAGGTGCATATTAGGTAACGCGCCCTTTAAATAAATATAATCAAAAATACTGCGCCACTGACTTTAGACCAGGTTTTAGTTGGTCAATGGCGCAATAGTTTTCAGTTGCCACAAAATAGCAACGCGCCAACAATGCGCCTGCACACACCTCATTTTCAGACCAGCACGCCCATGGGCGAACATATGCGCGCAAATGCATTTGCTATTTAAACAACGTGGCGCTGGACGTGAAAATGTCAACTGCGTAGGCCTGAAGCTAGCAAACAAAACAAAAAAACACTTGTGTCGTGTCTGACATATAGAAGGAGTGGGGAAATGAAAAGAGGTAATTTTAAAAGGGTCATTAATTGAGAAATCAACTGTTACTTGAGCTTTTTATATATAAGAGGTCATTGTACTAAAATAATATACTGTAATTTTCAGAACTGAAAACGTCCTTGTTACTGAAATAAATGTTTGTATTGACACCAGGCCCAGCGAACGCCAGATCCTGGAATGTGCCTGTGACGTAATAGATAGATTAAACTCCGCCTCCACAGAAGAATATTAATGCCTAATTCTGTAGCCCCGCCCACTGATTCACGCATGACATAGTAAGGAAATAACACAAGTGGCACTAAACCGGATCGAGCAACAAAGCAATAGACCAATTTCAGTGTTTGCAAACAGTGATGACGTTTGTTTGTGGGCGGAGCCTACTCGTGGCAGGAAATGCCAGTTTTAATGTAGCAAGCCATGGAATAAAATAATAAAAAAGGTCATTTTGAGATTATATCTCACATTTCTGGTAAGAAAAATCAACTTGTCATTCTCTCTTTTTCCCCCGGCTCAGAATCATGAGTTTATAATCCCACACTTCTGGCTTTTTTTCCTTCAGAATTGACAAACTCGCAATTGCTGAGTTGAATCAAGTTATAAAGTTCGAACTAGGAGAGAAATTTGCATTTGCAAGAAAAAAAAAATCAGAATTATGAGATAAAATAGGTAAATGCTATGTAAAATGTTATATTTTTAAATAGTATTTCATGCTTTAACTGTAGGGCTTATATGTCCTCTATGTGAATATTATAGACCTATAGTTTAAATAAAATGTATGCTTTAAAAGTAGGGTAATCATAGCAGGTTTCATCCATAGTTTGTCCGTTTAAACGTCTGCTTTTAGCTTCAAATGGCATCCTTGTCGACAGTATTATATAAAAAATAATTTGTATTCTGATTCTGACATGCAAAGGCACAATTACAGCTGCTGCAAGTGACGTAACTGTGAAGTCTACTCCAAATGTGTCTATAAACATGCTGTTAAAGATTACAAAATATTGTGGTTGTGGAAGATCACAGAAGATCACATAACCATCCTTCGGATTCAAATATTAGGAATGCGTGGTTGAACTAAATTTTTTATGAAGTTTTAACTCGCGTGAGTAAAACATTGAGCGTTTGTTCGCTTCATTTCACCACAGATTCCTTTGTAAACAAGACACAGGTCGACGCTGGTTTTGAAGAGAGACTGAGATTAAAAAGCATTGCTGTGCGTCTATATATGATCCGATAGGAATGACGCAGCACATGTACACTGTAAAATCTAATTAGCTGGGCTTACTTAAAAAAAGCATGCAAACCGATTGCCTTGAAAAAACTAAGTAAAGTGAAATAGGAATAGTATGTTGTACTGACAAATGCTTAGTTAGTATAGTTTACTTACACGAGAGTTCTAGTAACTAAAAAAGAACCGTAGGGGGTACTTGATCCTTTCATTTAGGTTTACTCATGACTTAGTATAGCTACTCACTGACTCCCAGAGTGCATTGCGGCAGAATAAATTATGCAGTTGCTTTGTTTTACAGTTGTTGATTTTATTTGCCAATTTTATTTGCTGTCTTGTGTCAGTAGTAGCACAACAAAAAGAGCAAATAAAATGGTTATTGTCACAATTAATGAAAATAAATGAAATTGAATTGTTACCATTGTTGTGGTTCACGTGCTGAATGTTTAAGTCTGTGTGTGACTGTAGCATGTTACCACACACGATTTAAGGATTATATAAACGCAAATAAAAGCATCTCAGGGTATTCATGAAAAAATAAATTTGATAAAGTTAATTAATAAACACACACTAAAAATACACTAATGCTTTAATTAGAAGATAGGTCACGTTCTAAAAGCAACCTATTTATTACTTTTCTTTCCTTGAAATCAAATAACTCCGACTTCATAATGCATTACTGCGCCAACAGGAAGAAAATTATAGTAACATTAATATAAAGTTCGAACTAGGAGAGAAATTTGCATTTGCAAGAAAAAAAAAATCAGAATTATGAGATAAAATAGGTAAATGCTATGTAAAATGTTATATTTTTAAATAGTATTTCATGCTTTAACTGTAGGGCTTATATGTCCTCTATGTGAATATTATAGACCTATAGTTTAAATAAAATGTATGCTTTAAAAGTAGGGTAATCATAGCAGGTTTCATCCATAGTTTGTCCGTTTAAACGTCTGCTTTTAGCTTCAAATGGCATCCTTGTCGACAGTATTATATAAAAAATAATTTGTATTCTGATTCTGACATGCAAAGGCACAATTACAGCTGCTGCAAGTGACGTAACTGTGAAGTCTACTCCAAATGTGTCTATAAACATGCTGTTAAAGATTACAAAATATTGTGGTTGTGGAAGATCACAGAAGATCACATAACCATCCTTCGGATTCAAATATTAGGAATGCGTGGTTGAACTAAATTTTTTATGAAGTTTTAACTCGCGTGAGTAAAACATTGAGCGTTTGTTCGCTTCATTTCACCACAGATTCCTTTGTAAACAAGACACAGGTCGACGCTGGTTTTGAAGAGAGACTGAGATTAAAAAGCATTGCTGTGCGTCTATATATGATCCGATAGGAATGACGCAGCACATGTACACTGTAAAATCTAATTAGCTGGGCTTACTTAAAAAAAGCATGCAAACCGATTGCCTTGAAAAAACTAAGTAAAGTGAAATAGGAATAGTATGTTGTACTGACAAATGCTTAGTTAGTAAAGATTACTAATTAAATCTAAGTAAGGTAAACTATTGGATTTTACAGTGTATGAGTAAAACATATCTGTACTATGTGTCACTGTTGCTTTGTTAGAGATCGCTTGATATGTCCTGATTATGTGTACATGTCTAAAGTTACAGAAGGCTCCAACTATGAAGTTAGTTTGTAGTTAGTTTACAAACTATAGTTTGTAAATTGAAAAAAAAGAGCTGTCATTACTGAAGTGTGCAAGTTGAAAACATGTAAAGTCTAACAGAACAAACACAAATAAAATTAGTTCAAAATACTCAAAAAGCTGATGCAAATAGTTGCCTCAATTGTATTGAGTTAAAGGGGCACACTATTTTATTTTCAGTGCTTTTTTTGTTTATTGACTAGTAACAAACATCAGAATCACCTGATATTTCAAAGAATAGCCTTTTTTTTTTTGCAGCCTGTCTGAAAAACACAAACAAACCATTTTTGTAATAACTCCTTTAATAACTTCAATGAAACTGGATTAGGTGCAGTTTTTTAGTTACATGTGTATGTAGTCTTGGTTATTTTTGCCGGTTGATTTAGTGGTGGTATACTTGGAAAAATTTCTATTTTTTGTATCTGGTAAAAACCACTGAGCTTGTTCTGAAGATCTTTTATTGTTAATTCCTCCACTTTGCCATTGTTGTCCGGTCCATAATAGCCCTTCCCTGTGTACTGACTGTTCTTCAGACAGCAGGTGGCTCTCCAGTAATACTTTGACACAGTGACTTTTTTATTTGGTGTGGTTTTTGTGTCAGGAACTACACCAGTCACCACATAAGCCTCATCACAGGAATTCAGGTCTTTAATTACAGCTTCCTCATGTCTTAGCCATGCATTCCGATTGAAATCTGGATTCTGCGGAGCCGCGTTGGTCAGTGTGGATGTGGCCAGCATTGACAGATGATTGTCGGTGTGGAGCACGGGATAGAGGTGACCTTTGTCATAGCCAGATTTCTCATAGTCCCTATTAACAGCCTGATTAGTGCCAATATTTGTACCGTAGCCTTTAGGCCGCATACATGGCTCAGTATCTCCATCCAGCTAAAGGGAATGAGAAACAAAAACAACAAAATACCTCAGACTTTTTTTTAAATAGACATTATCTATTGTTATTTCAAATTTAACTTCTGTGTCACTAGCAGCTTCAGTCATGACTTTTTCGACATGTTTCTCAAACTTTCCCTCCATTTGCCATCAGTCACACAAACAGATAGTCCCAAAAACGTTTTAATTAAGGAATCAAACTATGAATGGATTAATTGCAGTTGTCTGCACATTAAACACTACAATATGAGTGTTTTAATATCCAAAAATTACATGCTTCACCTTTAAGCTTCTTCCTATAATACAATATTTACCTGAGGTTCAATGTACCATGGGTCACATCTCCCAATACTTTTGCTTTCACGAAACACATATGCGGAGTAGACGGGGATCTTCCAGGTCGTGCTGTACAACGTTGCATAAAGAAAAATTTGCTGATCTATGTCATCCCAAATACACTGACAGATGGGCTTGACTGAGACGCCCCATGGTGGTGTGAAGTCAGGAGGTGCGGTGTTCAAAAAGAACTCCTTGCATTCCTTAAAATTATTATCTACAACTTCACTCAAAGCAAAGAAACACACAGAAGAAAGTAAGAGAAGAAAAACAAGATGTCTCATGGTGAATCTCTGAAATTCGCTGTTTGCCTGAGGACAGAAGAGAGTGTGCAGAGACGAGGTTAACGCTGTGTGCATGTGACAGACTGCAGGTACTAAACGTTAGCTATTTAAGTGGCCAAAGATTCTCTATCGACATCACATTTGTCTATCAGTATCCCTAGACTAACGGGTTCAGTGTAGCGTTTGCTGGAAGCTAATCTCAAAGTGATACTCAAATTGTTCAACATTAAAGCCAACCATATAAGTATAAAGGAGGAGTGCTAAAGATTTATCTCTGTCTTTCTGATATATATATATTGTATCATTAATTGTAATATACATGTCTCTCATTTATATTTACATATATAGTGTCAACATATATTGGCATATGCACATAAAATATATACAATATAAGCATATATTATATATGTACATATGCATACAAAAACGTTCACATATGTTAGCAGTGGTTCTCAACCCGCGGCCCGCTTTCCATATTTGGATCAACATAGGCTACATTTGTGAATGCACATTTTCTGCAATGTCGCGCGTAAAGTCACGCTTCCGTGCTGTTACTGTTATTGCTGTTATTGTGCTGTTACTCCTTTCGAGCCGAATTTCACAAAATTGGTCAGCTCCCGACAGCATCAGGTGTTTTATTAATGGTGAGTATAATTATGTATTTATTTATTTCAATTCATGTAATTGATTAGATATCATAATATTTAGGCTATAATAGGCTATTATAATTCTGGTTGGTTTGTATTGGTGACGTAATATGTAAATGATACGCGTGAGACTTGCACTTGGACCATAGTGCGGCCCATTGGAAAAAAAGGTTGAGAACCACTGATTTAACATATAAAAATATATAAGATTAACATTCAGTATAAATTCTTTCTGAGTTACAGGCCAGCAAAAGAATTAACTTGACGGAGCTCAAACTCAAAACACACGGTGTTTTATACTGTATATATACTGTATAGGCTTAAAAACTAAATGTTTTGTGAAAAGCGCTATATATTTTAATTGTTATTTCAAATATTGTAAATATTACATGTTGTATTTATTTATATTTTTAATGTTATATTTTAATTGCTATTATCATCTCCAGTCACTCAGCTCACTCAGAATGGTCAATAGCAGAATGCAATGCTCTACATGAATGCAAGTGATGCAGTCACATGTTTGGTATCATTTGAATTGTCTCAGTGCGACTGGTACAATGGTCTCAATCTTACAAGAAGTAGACTAAAAGGTGATACAGATCCTAAGAGTTTAGAGATATTTTGCTCACTGTTAAGGGTGTGTCGTTTCCCAGTGTCTTTCATGCAAATTACCATCTGTCCCCAAAAGTTGTAAACGCTCCACATCTAGGACTTGATCAATGCAAATTCCAATTGTTAGTTCCTGTCTCAATTTGGGGGATGTTTGTCTTGGTCTGAATACTTAAGCAAATGTTGATCAGGGCGGCTTCTGTAGTCAGATGAGTCCACACACTCCATACTATCTATTTTTCTAAAGTCAGGTATGCATCCTTTACTCTTAGATTTATCTTTGAGAATTGGATGTTTTGTATTGATTTGATATCTCTGAACTGGCTATGTAATTGGCATAGTTGGCATATGACATACATATTTACCTGAATGATAATACATTACATTTGAATTTATTCTGACTTACTCTGAGATTATTGACTCTAATTAATTATGTTAAGTCTATAACACCGCAAATCTACCCTCAGATTAATAACGGACTAAAATTATGTTTTAGAGCTCCGGCTAACACATTGGCATTAGTTATGTAGCTTATACTTTGTTGGGTTTTTCCGTTTAGAGCAACAGCGTGTTGTTGACCAACCTAAATTTGGGTCAGCCTCAACCTCTGATTATTGTAATATTATTCTAAATAAGAATCATGATACTGTCGTGAACGCGCATCCAAAGTGACGCAGTAGAGATGAAAATGTGCAATAAAGTCGTTATTTTTGTTTTCTTTGCACAAAAAAGTATTCTCGTAGCTTCGTAACTTTACAGTTGAACCACTGATGTCACACGGACTACTTTGTCGATCATCTTGGTACTTTTCTGGACCTTGAACGTGGTAGTTACCTTGCTGTCTATGGGAGGGTCAGAGAGCCCTCAGATTTCATCAAAAATATCTTAAATTGTGTTCCGAAGATGAACGAAGGTCTTACAGGTTTTGAACAACATGAGGGTGAGTAATTAATGACAGAATTTTCATTTTTGGGTGAACTAACACTTTAACAGCCATAGCTGGATGCTTTTGTCCATATTAGGGATTTCCTGGCATGTCATGTCCATATTAGGGATTTCCTGGCATATTAGGGATTTCCTGGCATGTCATGTCCATATTAGTGATCGGCAATAGTTGGCATTCTAACATAAATTCGAGGTCATAATAAAATGGAGTCAGATTAGAGTTTAATTGAAATTAAATTACTTTGCGCACCGAAAAGACCGAACACGCAGGAAACCTTCATCCACCATTGGATACCTTCCTCGGGCCAATTGCGTGGACCTTACAAATATCTGTTGTCTATAGTGAGAAACTGATGAGGAGTTGAAGCAAACCACAGATTTCTGTCTACAAGTGAAACTCAAAGGTGCAACCCTTCACAGGTAATGTTGAAGACATTTAGTTATACAGTCATGGCCAAAAATATTGGCACCCTTGGTAAATATGATCAAAGAAGGCTGTGAAAATTAATCTGCATTGTTAATCCTTTTGAT
>NW_015649567.1:0-1220 GCF_001515625.1 Sinocyclocheilus rhinocerous | reverse complement strand
GTAATTCATAATTCAGTTACACATATTTTTCTTTCTTCTTTTCTCTTGTTCATCATGGCATATTTTCAAAGCTCAGAATCAAATTTTGATCAGTTATGCCAGAAAGCTGCTAGTATTAACAGGGAACTTGAACTCGAAGCTCAATGCTGAACTTGAAGAAGTTGCCAGGGAAGCTGAAGTCCTTCAAAGTTTCAACACTTCACAGGTAATGTTGAAGACATTTTCAGTTATAACTGATTTACTTTAATTAATTTATCCTTACTTTGTGTTAATAACCTTCCTTATAGTCTTTCCTTTCAAATATTTTGTTCACAGATCATTTTCTAACACACTGTCTCAACATGTATGTATTAAAACAACAACAACATTTGCTTTTTTCTTTATTTCAGCTGAAAAGGAAGACCAAAAGAAGGCCTGTCAAACTCGTGTCAAACCCGTCTTGTTTGTGGAGAGGGATGAATTTGGCCATCTTATGCATTTACAGAGAAGATCAAAAGCTGCAAAGGCAAACATTTCCAATGTTACGTCTGTACTCGTGTCAAACCCGTCTTGTTTGTGGAGAGGGATGAATTTGGCCATCTTATGCATTTACAGAGAAGATCAAAAGCTGCAAAGGCAAACATTTCCAATGTTACATCTGTGTTGGACTGAGCACCTCAACTGAACTTTACTGCAGTTCCATTTTGCACAGCATTTGATGTTTCTTAAACTTTGATTTACACACCCCACGGCCCCATCAGGAAGAACCCCCAACAAAGTGTTATTTCAAAGTAGTAATAATTAATAGAATTTACCAAGTCAGCAAATTCATATGATATTGTTCAAGTGAATTCGTACAAAATTCAGCGACTTTCACTCCTACTGCTGTCATTGGCCGTTGCCTCAACTCTCGTGCAGATCATGCCCATTGTAAGTAGTCGGAGTGTTTATATCATGAAGTTTATATTAAGTCCATTGTATTCTTTATTAGCCTTTACAAACTGGCGTCGTCTCTTCCCGTTCTAACAGTACATGATATCTGTCCACGCCTCAGAGTCTGCCTTTCTTTGCATGTTGATTTTTATCGAACACATTTGTCTAAGCAGCAAGAGTCTGGAAATGCTAGGGTAACGTCATGTGACACATTAGACATCAATTAATTTGGCCAAATCAGATCACTTAAAGGGATAGTTCATCCAAAAATGAAAATTTGATATTTATCTGCTTACCCCCAGGGCATC
>NW_015649566.1:210302-212287 GCF_001515625.1 Sinocyclocheilus rhinocerous | reverse complement strand
ATTTTTTAATATTTATTTATTCCCACGTGTATTTATTTCCAGATTTATTTATTCTTTTTTTTATTTTTTTTTTTACTTTTCCGTGTGCAACATGGAAATGAGGGAGGCAGTCCTTGTGGAGCTCCTGTGATTCATTGTTCGAGAGCACACGCAGAAGCGTCAGCTCAAACTAACGATAGAGATCGGAGTTTGCTACGGGATGTGTCAGATCAACTGGAGAGTTCCAAGATATTTTCACAGATTCACATTATTGTCAAATTATTTTATAGTGACTGAGTTGACTTCCACGGTTACTTCCTGGTTTTAGATTAGTCATTTCCGGTCAACTGTCAAAATCAGCTGTGCTATAAGGGGAGCAACAGTTTCTCAGTTTCTCTACATATATCCATTCACAATTTGAAGAAAAGTTTTGTTTGTCTGAGAGGACCAAACGTCCATGTATACTGTTTCATGAATGACAAACACGAGTTTAAAAACTTGCGTGAGTGAATTCACTAAATTGTGCCACGAGTCATTGCTGTGATTGACAGTGATAAAGTGATTCGACCGCGTTTCTAAAAAGCATTGTGAGCCTGAGTAGACTGTAGAGACCTTTGGTGCAACTGGTTTACGATAAACGTATGCTCACAATGCTTTTGGGAGGCACAGTTTTCTCTGTGATTACAAAATGAACACAGCTTTGAAACCTCCACTGAATGTATCTTAAGTGCCATCAACCTAGAATCTCATCGACAACGTTGATGGTTCTGAGCTTAATGAGGAAACTATGAGGACAAGTAGCTCTGCCGTGCAAAGGCAAAACGTCGTAACTTCGTTTTTGGTCGAAAATGCGTTATTGATATTTTGGGGACATGCAAGACCTCCTTTATCAAGTCTGTCAGTCTGGGGCTGCCCACTTCTAGTTGCATGCGTGTGGACTCGAATGGCGTGACAGAGTAGCATGTATCACACATAAAATCAGTAACAGTTCGCAATTAAATCCATATCCTAACTTTTCTTGTAACCCGATAAAATCCATGGCAATGAACGTCATCGGAGATTTTTAATCCACAAACATCCTGAGCATTATTCCTACTTGCTGGCATTCACATCAATCCACAAGTCGTTCTTTTAGATTAGGCTATTTTCATTCAATTCGATGTAAAAGCAATTAGGCTATGTCTTGCATCCTTTTAGGCTAGTGAACATTGCAAATAAATTGGTTGCCAAACGGTCTCCACTCACGTTTAACTTTTTGTCTGGTTGTTACGGTCAGAAAAAACAATTAATAGTCACATTAGCTACTATGTTGTAGCCTATGAGATAGCCCATGATCACTAGATTTTATACAGGTGTTACTATAATAATTTTGTAAATGGTGATCAGCAACTAGATATTGATAATGTGGACGTTACTGCCTTTTGCCTTGGTGTGACTTCTCACTTTTTGTAGACAATGCAAAGGCAGAGTAACTTCAAAATAGGGGGAAAATTGTTTAAGCTCATAATTTTTTTATGTAGATAATTCTAATTACTAAAACATCTAATTATCAGATTTCCAGTGTCCTACCCATAATTAATTTGGCTGGACAAATCAAAATCTTTAAAGTAATTTTTCTCAGTTCCACACTCCAGCGAGTTCAGCCTTTTGCCTTTGTAGGGCAGAGCTGAATTCAGTCGCTATAAAATAATTTGACATAATAATGTGAATCTGTGAAAATATCTTGGAACTCTCCAGTTGATCTGACACATCCCGAAGCAAATTCCGATCTCTATCGTTAGTTTGATCTGACGCTTCTGCATGAGCTCTCAACCAGTGGCGGCTCGTCAGGGGAGGCACAGCTTCCCCAAAATTTTGAGATGAAAATGGGAGGAGGACAATTTAATGTTAATAAAATTCACAATTCATTTCAGTTCATGTCTCAGAATGTGTATTTTTTGTTTATAATTTCACAGCTGTAATACCATAACTTGTTAATGAAGTTGGAAAGCGCCGCTTTTCTATCG
>NW_015649566.1:193012-208568 GCF_001515625.1 Sinocyclocheilus rhinocerous | reverse complement strand
AATAATAATAATAATAATAATAATCGTCAGGGATCCCAGACCAATACAATTAGTGTGCCTTCTCTATTTTAAAACCCACGAGCCGCCACTGCGCTCAACCAATGAATTACCGCCTCCCTCATTTCCATGTTGCTCACGGAAAAGTAAAAAGAAATAAATGAAGGAATAAATCTGGAAATAAATACATGTGGGAATCAATATATATATAAAATACGCATGAATAAACACATTTAAAAATAAATACAAAAATTCAATAAATATAAAAATAAATGAAAGAAATAAATAAAAGTTAAAAAGAATAAAAATAAATGTAAAAAATAAATACAGAAAATAATACATAAAGGAAAAAGGTAATAAAAAATAAATTCAGGATTAAATTTTATTACAAATGAACGATATTAGTTTTTATCAAGTAATTTGTTTCTTTATTTCCCTGTTATTACATTTATTTATTTATTTATTTATTTTTAATTTCTGCAGGTTTGACCCTCCATATTGATCAGCATGATTATGCTTTAAGAAAATCACTGCTCTGCTTGGCTCTAGTGCACCACTTTTATCAGCTGATTGAACAAAGCTCAAGCAGTGTCCTATCTAAATGCACTGAAAGCCACAACAGATTATAAACAGTAATTATTAGAAATTTGAAGCTTATAACTTTTATTTTCTCCAGTTCTATACACATTATAGATACAAACACAAGCACACACACCCTTTGGCAAACTCTTCTGCAGATAGCGGGCCACAGGGAGTGGGCTTCACGCCAGAGTAACCTCACAGTACTGAATATCTTTAATGAGACCCAGACCAGAGCACAACACTCCAGAATATAGGTTTAGTTATATGCTCAGCTGAGCCTGCATTTGACATTTTTTTTTAAATTCTATAATAATCTTTAAAGGTACATAATGGAATTCGCAGCTCTTTGGTTTTCAACGTCTTTTGACATATTTTCTCTGAGCTCTTTGGTTTTCAACCAAAGCGGGCTTTCTTAATTCTCTTGATTTTTAATGATAACAAAAAAAAACAACAACAAACACAAGCACACACACCCTTTGGCAAACTCTTCTGCAGATAGCGGGCCACAGGGAGTGGGCTTCACGCCAGAGTATCCTCACAGTACTGAATATCTTTAATGAGACCCAGACCAGAGCACAACACTCCAGAATATAGGTTTAGTTATATGCTCAGCTGAGCCTGCATTTGACATTTTTTTTTAAATTCTATAATAATCTTTAAAGGTACATAATGGAATTCGCAGCTCTTTGGTTTTCAACGTCTTTTGACATATTTTCTCTGAGCTCTTTGGTTTTCAACCAAAGCGGGCTTTCTTAATTCTCTTGATTTTTAATGATAACAAAAAAAAAAAACAACAACAACAAAAAAAGCAATTGAATATTTAAGACAGAAAACATGCATACCAAAATAAAGATCTGTTAACACTAACAAGAATGTTTCGTATGAAAATTCAGCCCGATTTTCACATTCATTTTGTCTGTTCAAATGAATGCGTAAAAAAAACAAAACGGTAGAAAGGCTAAATGAAATGACTCTCTGGCAATGGGTGGCATATATTCTATACTACTATAAACCCCTGGAACACAAAGCGCTATGCAATTTTTCAGCTTAGTCTCTTATTGCATGCCACCAAGTTGTTTTTTTATGTAACAACAGTGGCTCTGCACATGTGACCAAAAGCACAAACCTTATTGGTTGGACAGCATTATTCACAGTGTGATGGAAAAGAGATTAACACCTCTCCATAAAAAAGCCTGAACAGAGGCATCAACTTTCAATCTGTAATATTTATCACACCTGAACATTTGTCTTGGTGTATCCAGGCCTTAAAGGGTTAGTTCACCCAAAAATGAAAATTAGGCTGTGTTTTACTCACCCCCGATGCATCCTAGGTGTATATGACTTTCTTCTTTCAGACGAATCCAGTCGGAGTTATATTAAAAATTGTCTTTGATCTTTCAAGCTCTATCGTTGTACTCAGCGGGTGTTGCATTCCTTCTGTCCAAAAGACGTGAAATAAAAAGCACCCTTCCACAAAAAAAAGTGTCTCACACGGCTCCGGGGGGTGAACAAAGGCCTCCTGTAGCAAATCGATGCGTTTTTGTAAGAAAAATATCCATATTCAAAACGTAATAATCACTTGAATCTAGCTTGCGCCAACAGTTGTACACAGAAGCAGTTCCGGGGGAATGACGTATGGGGTCAGCATTGCACATGCACCGGTGCGTCTCGTGAAAACCAACGTTTGTTTACAGGATCAAAAGAAGCAAAGTTTCCTTACTTTAGCAAAGGAAAACAAGTCTCCTCTTGGCTTATATCGAAATCCTCCGACATTCTTCTTTACAAATACTCGTTTTGTACTTCTAATTAGTGACCGTTGTTTTGTTTCGATCTCTCCGCATGCGTCACTTCTGAGCGGAGCATGCGCAAAGCTGACCTCATACGTAATTCCCCCGGAACTGCTTCCGTGTACAACAGTGAGCGCAAGCTACATTAAAGTGACTACTACGTTTTGAATATGGATATTTTTCTTACAAAAACGCATCGATTCGCATAGAGCTTGAAAGATCAAAGACAATTTTTTATATAACTCCGACTGGATTCGTCTGAAAGAAGAAAGTCATATACACCTAGGATGCATCGGGGGTGAGTAAAACACAGCCTAATTTTTATTTTGGGGTGAACTAACCCTTTAAGCCATATAAAATGGTGCCACGCTAGTACATCAAACTATCAACTATGCAAAACTTTTATCTTTTACAAAATGACTGGAATTACACAACCTTGGGAACCTTACACAATGTCATAAGGTATTTTCCATTGGAGGGACTCTTTGTTCTCGGCTTTTGTTGCCAGTAACAGTTACCGTGAGCTGACGGAAGCATGTTATGGTGGCATGACATTAGTTCTCACCTGCTGATGGTGCCAGAACAAGGGTTGCTTGTTCAGCCATGCTAACAATGTTGCATTGATCTTATTCAGACATCTGTTATTAGTTTAAATTCGGATACTGCAATTGTCAGAAGAAAGTTGTATGCAACATTGGTAACATCACCGCAAAGCTCTGATTGTGAATGGCGTTCTAAATTCTGCACATCCCCTCAGACTGCTTTGATTTGGGGGTTGGTTGCGTCATGAATTAATTAACAAACATGCCACAAACAGATGCCCCCCTCATCTGGGATGGCCTGGTGCGCAATCCGGAACATCTGCTTCCAGGCATTTCATTAGAGCTCCATTTCTCCACCAAGTGTATTTCAGGGAGAGTCAGATTTCCTCAAGAGCTTCCATGCTGTTCCGAGAGTTTGAGAGATCCTGCTGCACGACTGCTCTAGGCTGAAAGGTTCAGACTTCAGAGGAGGAGAAATGGACATTATGAAACATGGAGACACACAGCTGTTTCTGGACAGTCTCCCACTGTCGTGCCACGGCAATCCGCTAATCCCCTTAGATATCGGCCGCCCAGGCCAGACGGAACCCATCCGTGGCACTGCTGCATCTGGTGGAACCAAACAGCGGAATAATTTTGGCTTACACTGCAAGAGGCACGGGTCGGGGCCCAGACGCGGGTCTGACGGCCGCCTCTGTATCGCTGCAGGGAGAAAGGGGGGAGGAGCGGAGGCGTGATGAGATGATCAGATCAACCACAGGGGAAATCAAACAATGGTCCCATGTGACCGCCTCTTTACTGTAGCGGTGACACACCTTGCATGAGCCGTGTCACAGGAGCTCATGCACACTAATGAGATCACACTCGCAAAGGGACGTAGCGTCTTTCACAGGTGCATGCTGCTTTATTAGTGTTAGATTGGGCTTTGGCCTCATTTTTGGCACTCTTGGAGTTATGCACTCTGGAAGGATTAAAAAACGAACGTGCAAACCTCGCTTTGAGACAGCTGCATGCAATCAGCAGCTTCGGGGAGCATGATATGAATAACAAATCATTTACTATCCAAGGACACATGGATTCAGTGGAAAAACTCCAGTCTTTTCCAGGAAGTCGATTCTTTAGTACCTGCATTCTTCTGAACATGCATACCCGACACGCATATGCAAGACGTATCCTCGGTTTGGCGATACTGATCTCTCCTCTCACCTATGTGGTGATGTTTATCTCTCTCACACCTTCTTTTTTTACAAGCACATAAAACATATGGCAGCTATTTGCGTCAAGTTCATAGACTTTCCTCCATGACCCCTTTATATTTGCTTTGGAGAATCTCCACAGTGCTGCCTTTTTCTTGCTCTGTGTTTTTACAACAAAGCCGGGGGTTTTAGACGTGCAGTCTGAGCATGAATTCAACCCGAAGTGTGTACACACATCAAACTACTTAGGCTTACATTTATGCATTTGGTAAATGCTTTTATCGTACAGTGCATTCAAGCAGCACACAGTACATTGAAGGCACATGCCACCAAGAGTTGATAATGTGAAGTTTAGATGCAGGGAGCTCTCTTGTTCTGTGAACTCAGATTTCAGATCGTATTAAGCAGTTTTAGGCTGCTGTTCGCCATGTAATTGTATGATAATCAAATCAGCAAATGTTCAGGTGAAAGGATTTCAGCGGCGTAAAATGAAACAGGACTGGATCTCCCTGGTCTTTTAGTATGTCTCAGTTGTACACTGACCTTTTAATCAGGACATGTGGTTTTGGTCTCCCTGGCAACTGTATTTCAGTTATATTCAATTCAGTTTGAAGACGTTTTATCTCAAAGGGAACATGAAATGTTAGTAATATAATGCTTTGAAGTACATTTCACTTAAAGGTGAAGAGTGTATGTGTGGCACGGCAAACGGAATTGCAAAAAATAATGATTGTTTCCACTTCCTAATCGCCCCTACCTGAAACCCATCTACTGTTGTCAGACAAATAGGTTCTGACCCACGCTCACGCCATTAGTTGAGCTGAAAGCTCTATAAAGCTGGAAATGAGCTGAAAGTGATTACACGTTTAGGGAAGTCCACCACCCAAGCATGGGGCAGAGCCCAGTACAAGTTAGAGGATCACAATCACTTTCTGGGAAAGGGATGGAGGCTGTTGACTTGGCAGAGAAAATTTACTTTACTGCCTCTTATGGCAATACTGGGCCTGTTTACACCTGGTCACTTTATGCGTTTTCTCTGATCGGATGGCTGTTCGAATGTAAAAAGACCTTGTGTAAATGCCCTTTGAAACGCTTTCGAGACGGATTTAAATCCGATCCCTCAAACCACTTCAGGAGGTGGTCTGGGACGCATTCCAGATGAAACTGGACAAGTGTAAACGCATCTGGTTGTTGAAACCGCATATATAAATTTTACTCCTCGAAAATGTTAAAAAGATAAACGTGTGAGAGCGTGTTATAGACAATATGACATGTTATAGTCAGATATGACAGCGCTAATGCAATGAGTGGCTGATTATCTCTTCAGCAAGCCAACGCGCAAACTGGCACAAATTAAACTGAAAGTAAGTTGCAGATGCTCAACACACAATCATCTAAAGTATAGTGAGACTAAATTATCTTATGAGTGATTTTGATCCTGAAATTAGCTGATGATGAGTAAAATGCAGTGCATATGTTTTACATTTCTGTGGCCAAGTGTAAATGGAACCATTTTAACAAATCAGACAGATATCTGATCCCTAAAAACACATCAAGGTTTAAAGAGACCCACTGAGAATGCAAGAACTGCAATATGACAATGACCTTGCATAGCTAGCAAAGTTGTGCGCTATTCAGAATTGAGTTTAAAATGCCTTTCAAATTCCAATCTGAATGGAGGTAGCAAACAGAAAGCAGAACTAAAAGATGGATGGATGTTAGCGTTTGTACATTTTTTCGTCAGAATGCATCATCTGTACTGAATTTATTTTAATTAGTAAATATATCTTCAGTCAATTCAGATTAAATTTCAATTCAGCTTCCTGTGGGGTGTAGCCAGTTCAGTTTGAAATTATGCAGGTGTGCTTAGCTTAACTGGAGTCAGTTCTCAATTTTTGCATATTTGCACAGAGTATGTTTTAGGCCTGACAGTCATCTCTGAATATGACACATCCAAAAAAACATACACACTTCACCTTTACCACATTACATTAAATAACAAATGGCGATTGATAATTTCTTCCCTCAATAAAATAGTGATTATTTGAAAGCAGCGAGTATAATGGACATGTGACAATATTATGTGAACAGCAGGGACCAACAATACCAAGAAGTTTTCCCTTATACAATAAAACAGCCTTAAACCCAATATATTTGTATGTGGATTAGGTGAGAGCGGATTATGGTTGTATGCACTGCTTTAGCAGCTCTCGCAAAAAACTAAAAATGTTGACAAGCTGAAAGTGCTTTGAATGATTTATGTGCGTTAACCCATGAAGACTGGTGCAGGGAAAGGTTCCCGCCGACCACTGCAAATCAGCAGACTGGGAGCGGACCGCAGAACAATGCGTCCCAGCCTGACGCTTTTATCAGACAGGAAAGCACCCTGGCCAAGAGGTGGCCACAACAAAGGAGTGACAGGAATCCCTCGCACTTAAAAACAGGATGTTATTCTTAGACCTCAGCGCTGGAACTCCACCTATTTTATGACGGAAGGTAATGTGCACTAGAAACCCTCGTGGGGGAATATAGGAAAATATAATGTGGGCCATAAAAAACACTGTTAAAGAATGATGGCAGAAGGGGATGTTATTGAAATGGCTATGTTACAGGGTTGATTTCAGGTCAGCCTTCCATGCTTATACACATAATACACGGCAGACTTATGGGAGGTTGTGACTCTAAAAGGAAACAAGAGCAGCAGATACACACAGTTGCCAACATTTGTGTGTGGCTTAATTCTTCTGAGTCAAAGATACCGCAACCCCTGGATCTCAATTTGGATACACGTGCCAGGGTCGGTCAGGTTCACTAACATGAGGAATGTCTCGGAGTATTGCAAGCCTCCAAGGAACAAAGTGGTGTGACGCACATGTGGAATGGTGCCATTTTTGCATATTTGTGTTTGTGTGTATAAATAGGGCTTAGGATGTGTTGTGTACGTGCTTCCACTTGAGTGTCTGTTTGAATACCACTTGATGAATTACAAAATCCACGTTTTGGCTAGGCTGGATGTTTTTTACACAAGAGTAATCCGGCTATTACAGCTTTTATCTTTGTGCTTGAGTTCCATCTGACAAACAACGACTGTTCTGTCTCTTCTAGTTTATTTAGATCTCGGAGCCAAGACCAAATCAAGGATACACCCTCCAAAAGAGGAGATTATTCATTCAGCGCAGGGAGGCCCAGATGCTTATCAGGAGACTTTTGGCTCGCCGTGCACCTCATCTGAGGGTAAATAATGTACCAACCGGGATCGCCGACGGTGATTACATCATTTACAGGGAATCAAAGTTCTGCTGGCTCCTACTGAAAAAAACACATGGACTGGGGTAGAATAAAATAAAATTCTGTCATAAAATGTACCATGAAAAACAATTTCCTAATGTACCATTAGCTTAAGAGTTGATTTCCACTGCCAAATATACTTTTAAAAATACTTCACACGGGATGCAAGATGGCGCCGTAGAGAGAACACGCGTTTTGCGAGCTGCGTGATTAGTCTCGGATATTTATCTTAAAAAATCCTTTTCATCGAGACAGAAGAGTAGCTCAGTGACAAACTTTACTTCGATAGAATGAGTCTGAACAATTATTTTAACAAATCGTCAGGTATTTCGTTGAGGAGTGCGAAAAAAGCAGCGCCGAGAAACACGCATAAATCGGCAACCATGGCTGCGGATAATACACCAGCTACTGACCGGTTAACCCACGATGAAGAGACCGAAAAGGTGACTGCTGACGACACTACTAACAATCTTGTCACTGACCCTAACCTTCTACAAACTATGAAGAGCATGACGGAGGACATAGTCTCAGTGATAGATGCTAAGATCTCAACGGTTCTCGACCTTATTCTTATTTTGCCGACTCATCCATTTTTTTTTTCTTCTTTTTTTTTTTTTAAATGTATTTATTATTATTATTATTTATTTTTTATTATGATTATGGTTTATATTCATGTGTGTTTTGTTTAAGTTGGAAAATGTTCAATAAATATATTACAAAAAATAAAAATAAAAAATACTTCACGCAAAATGTACTAACCCTCATATCGTTCCAAACTTGCATTAATTTTTTCTTCCATGAAACTAAAAAAAAAATTTTTTTTTTTAAGAATCGTGGCGGCTGCATTTTACATGCAATTTGGACTATAGTGCACAAAATGTATGAAGTGTAATGAATGTGACCATCACATTCTTCAAAATTTTTAAACATTTTAAATACTACCATTCCAAAGTTTGGGGTCAGTAAGATTTTTTTTTTTTTCTTAAAGAAATTAATACTTTTATTCAGCAAAGATACATTGATTAAATTGATCAAGTGACAGTAATTACTTTTTTTTATGTTACAAAAGATTTCTATTTCAAACAAATGTTCATTTTAAATTTCAAAAAATCAAAGAATCCTGAAAAAAGAAATGAATCACGGTTCCAAATATTAAGAAGCACAACTGATTTCAACATTGATAATAATATGTTTTTTGAGCAGCAAATCATATATTATATGAGATATTATAATGATTTATGAAGGGTCATGATACAAGACTAGAGTAATGACAGATGAAAATTCAGCGTTGCCATCACAGGAATAAATTACATTTCAAAATATAATACAACAGAAAAAGTTATTTTAAATTGTAATAATATTTCACTTTTTTCCCCACTGCATCTTTTGTCTCCAGCACAGACAAAAATAGAAGCAGAGGATTAGGCCACACCTGCAGCCTGAGACAGGCAGACAGGACCTGCCTCATGTGGGTCCTGCAGGCTGATGACTGATCTGACAGGGTGACAGGCCTCAGCATGATGCCAACCTAAAATAATCACACAATGTCTCCACGTGTCCTTTATTGGTTTACTCTCATTAGAGGCAAATGTCACTGTTACGGTCAATTATTATTAGTGTTTGGGATCTGAACAAACCCCTATGTGTTAAATTTCAGCACACAAATTTTGTCCCTCATGGTTTATGTTACAAAGAAAAATGATTCCTCAAATGCAGCTTGTTGTATGTAAGCTTATTTATTGCCACGGAATAAAAAAAAAAGAGAGATAATTCCGATAATTGCGAGACTTTTTTTCTCAGAACTGTGAGTTTATATCTCACAATTGCATGTTGTAAACTTGTAATTCTGACTTTACATCTCACAATTCTGATTTTTGTTTCCACCACAGAATAAAATAAAAAACATTATTTTTACTCCCGTGGATGTAAAAATAATACACAATAATTATGTAAAGTTAAAACCTCCATATTTGTGGTTCGTCATGAAGGATAATTAAATGGACTTACTTTATACAATATATCTGGCTAAAGCCAGATAAAATCCAGAAGTGCACAGGGGGAGGGCGGTTCATCATGTGTGTCAGGGGTGTGGAAGAGTCAAGCTGTCTGCGAACCTAACATGTGCCCATACTAATACACAACCTAAGAGCTTAGAGGCATGTGAGGAGCGATCAGATGGTGTGTTGTTGGTAGGTGTGGACAGAAGTGTTTGTGGGACGATTTCCATCTCAGATAAGACTTTGTAAAAAATGTGTTTGTCACTTGGGTACACAAATAAAGCTGCATACAAAGACCACGCCAACTTCGCCCAAACCGGACGACAAGCGGAGAGCATCAAAGGCCACAGTTATGTCTGATCTCTCTCCTCGGGAAATACCAGGGAAACATCGGTCTTGTCGTGGGAGGTGATTGTAATCTTTAGAGCTGTATTTAGAGGGTCCCACAGGGTCCCTATGCAGCGTTCACTGCTCCCTACACACTGAACAGAGAACTTCGCTTCAGAATTTGTTGATCGCCCTACAAGTTATGAAACGCCATAATGAAAAGCCATCCAAATAAAGGGTTTTGACTATGATGACAATGTATGGTAAATAAATATAAATGTAATGTATACTACCATTCAAAAGTTT
Organism: Sinocyclocheilus rhinocerous; assembly: GCF_001515625.1. Classification (NCBI taxonomy): domain Eukaryota; kingdom Metazoa; phylum Chordata; class Actinopteri; order Cypriniformes; family Cyprinidae; genus Sinocyclocheilus; species Sinocyclocheilus rhinocerous. The sequence goes on along the minus strand of NW_015649566.1, from coordinate 198,546 downwards.
GGCATTAGTAAGATTGTTTTTAAGAAATGAATAAAATATTTAACTATTAAAATATAGTAAAACAGAAAACAGTTATTTTAAATTGCGATAATATTACTGTTTTTACTGTATTTTTGATCAATTAAATGCAGCCTTGGTGAGCATAAGAGACTTTATAAAATCTTACTGACCCCAAACTTGTAAAATATTTTCTCTTTTGGTTAAATATTTAATCAATTCTTGCATTTCACTTACATTTCTAATTTGTTTAAAAACTTAAGGTTTTTTATCTTGTTTTAGACAAAATTTAAGATTATCTATGGCTAAAATAAGAAATGTAAGATATATTCTACGATATATTATGCAACGTTGCTTCTCAAGTCAAAAAATCCAAGACATTTTTTGATGAAGAAAAAAAAAACATTGCTCTAAGATGAACAAGTGAGGGTCTGTTGCAGTGATAACAAGGACTTTCATTAATTAAACTGGCCATATGTCTTGGTGAAGTCTAATTCCTTCAGAGGAAGGTGACATCAGGTCAAAACTACTGTCCTTTGACTTCTAGGAAGAGGAGAGACATGAGAGCTTGAGGATAAACACAGTGATTTAGTCTTGCCCCTGTTTTCTCTACATCCCTTTCTCTCATTAATGTCTGTCGAGTAGTATAAATATATAATAATATCAAATATGTATAAATATAAATATCACTGTTTCCAGTAGCACAACTGTTTTCGACATTGATATTAATTAGAAATGTTTCTTGATCATCAAATCAGCATATTAGAATGATTTCTGAAGGATCATGTGACACTGAAGACTGGAGTAATGATGCTGAAAAATTCAGCTTTGACATCACAGGAAGAAATTACATTTTAAAATATGTCCAAACAGAAAAAAGTCATTTTACATTGAAATAATACTTCGCAATCTTGCTGTTCTTTATTTGATCAAATAAATGCAGCCTTGTAAACATAAAAGACTTCTTTCAAAAACATTAAAAAATCGACCCCACAATTTTGAATGGTAGTGTATCTAGGGACTGGAATATTATAGAGACCTCCCTGACTCATGAAAAGATAAGGCTTTAGTCCATGCATTTAGCTATTCACACCCACCATCTAAGATCGGATAAAAACATCATTTCCTTTTAAAGGCAAAGCAAAATGCAGAATACCTGTAAACAAATGAGTCAGTTTCCCATAAATAAACATTTTTTTGTGAGTCTTCAAAAGCATATTGTGAAAAAAAATCTATCACCTTCCTCTCCGCATAATAGTGTACTGTAATCATGAATGAATCTCATCTCTCATCTCATCACACGTGCTGCAGGCCGTGACCCACCAGCACGCATTCACTGAGGATTAAACATAAAATACTAATTCTTTAATTCCTCACCGGCAGCTCAAATGAATCTACGGGTCATGTCATCTATTACTTTGGATAAATGTGAATGCAGCACATTTCAGAAAAGGCAGCCAGGATTATGACCCATGTGATTTGCAAATCACTATTATAAAAATCTACATCAAAAAGTATTAAATCAAATTCAGGTCACATTAAAAGACATTAGGACAATTGTTCGGAGGAAACAGACCTCTAATATTTCTGCTGCAAAGGGTCTGAAGTAGAAGGTAAAGCACTGTAAGTACAAACAGAAGTAGGCATGTCTCTACACCTCTACGGTTTTTAAATTGAATGGGATTACACAGCTATGCTTCATTCTTTATCTGCATTCCTAACGTCACAGATAGTGCTGCTACTGTGATGGCGAAGAGGGAAGGACCCAAAAGTCCACGTGGTTTTGAGAAAAGGATAAAGTGGTCACCATTAGCGGACACGGAAGTAGTTAACAGTGGTCACTGCATAACCACGACACTCAGCCCGCAGGTTAATCTCTTCCCAGAGGCTCCACAGAGCTGCTGAGTCAAAGGATTGTCTATCTCCCAAGAGGCTTTCTCCCTACGAACCAAAGAAAGCAATACAAATGCATTTATCCTGTAGATTTCACCTTAATCCGCACTGTCATATCTTGCTATAAATTGAAACTACCAGAAAATTCTTAAATTTAAAATTGGTGGGTTACAACTCTATATGTGGTAACTGTCAAAGTACAACTAAATGCTAAGTATTCATAAACGGGGCACTGATTGTTATGTATATGTCATAAACATGGAAGTGTGTATTCTAAAAGCAAAGTAGTTGCGTTCCAAATAGAACTAGCATTAGGGTAATTACAGGCTGTTATAAAACGTCTCTCTGACGCTCTGTGGGTCAGGATTTCAAAATGTGGGTCATAAACAGGGATGTACTTAGAGTGGGTTTCACTTCTCATAATTTTTAAGCTTCTTTGCAAACTAGTCACATTATGACAGAGACTTACTATGACAAGTTCAGGAAAGCAGAACTGCAAAAGACTTCCCTCCAGTTCTTGAAAATGAGGTCTACCATATATGATAATGAACATATCAATGACTATAGCAAAAATACAAACGTATTGTCCGCACACTGATGTAACTGATGTAACTGCTCCATAAAAATAATTTATTGCTGCAACGATTCGACCATCAGGTCTTCGTCAGGCACAAATTACGTGAACTGGTACAACTCTTTATAAGTAACAGGTGACCATTCTAATTAGACACATTCAATCACTGTGCAGGTACACTCCCACAAGGAGAGAGAGAGAGAGCGAGAGAGAACCCGCATTACACTCGAATAAATACACAAATCAATACAGGTCAAATACAAATCTTAAACTCGAATAAACGAACAAATCAGTACAGATCAATAATCACTCAAAATATTCAAACAATACTGAAGACCGATGAAAAAATATACACAATCCTATAGAAAAGGCTTATTGTACCTTCTCTATACCAATATACTGTAAGGCACTAACATTGTGTCCCACTTTGTTAAAATGAGATGCTATAGGACTGCGTTCAACTCCCGTCCTAATATTACTCCGATGTTCAGTAATGCGGGTGCGTAATGATCTAGAAGTTTTACCAACGTAAGCGAGACCACACGGACAACGAATAAGATAAATCACATGTGTAGATGAACAAGTAATTGTACCGCGTATGTTACGACCAGTGTGTGGATGGCTGAAAGATTTACATTTATATGTAAAAGTACACTGGGCACAATTGCCGCATCTATAATTACCAGGAGGAAGAGTAAGAGTGACAGGTTTCACTACACTAGACGGGAACTCCGATCTTACAAGCATGTCACGCAGGTTACTTTGACGTTTAAAAACCAAACGGGGGCCATCCTTGAAAACATGAGACAATTTAGAATCACTAGAAATAATATGCCAATGCCTGTAAAGAACCTTACGAAATTCTGCACCTAATGCTGAATACCTAACCGAACAAATAGGGCTATTGCCTAGTTGTGTTTTATTGCTCGTAGCACGTAGGCACTGTGTTTGAGATCTATCATCAAATTTACTCTTAGCTTCTTCTATCCATTCCCTACAATAACCACGATGTAGAAATCTTGAAGTGAAATCAGCGGACCATCGAGCGTAAGACTCTTCAGTGCTACACACTCTGCGCAGACGCTTAAACTGGCTAATAGGCAGGCTTTTAATAAGAGGTTTTGGATGGAAACTATCACCTCTTAAAATCGTATTACGATCCGTTGGTTTACGATACAATTCAGTTTGAAGTTTACCCTCAGAAATGTGTACCTTTACATCAAGAAAACTGATATTCTCTGTATCACACTCCATAGTAAACTTCAAGTGTTCAGTTCTAGAGTTGAGATAATTCAAAAACAGCAACAATTCAGCGGGTGTAGAATTCGTTATCATAAAGATGTCATCAATGTACCGTTTATAAAACATTATCTTAGGTAAAAAAGAATTTGATTCATTTAAAATGAACTCATTTTCAAATACACCCATATACAAGCAGGCATAATTTGGTGCCATTTTACTGCCCATTGCTGTTCCCTTCACTTGTACATAATAATCATTTTGAAAACAAAAGTAATTATTAGTCAAAACAATGTTTATAAGATCCAGCAAACATGCTGTACTAGGTTTTACTCCACTCTGTCTTTGTTTTAGAAACTGTTCCACCGCCCGTAAGCCATCCTCATGAGGGATGTTGGTATAGACTCTGAACATCAAGTGTAGCGAGAAGAACAGCATCGGCAGAAAAATCAACAGCATACAATGATTCAATAAAATCCATAGAATCTCGTACATAAGATGGCAACATAGGCACAAACGGTTCAATGAAGAAATCCACAAAAGAAGAAATATTCTCAGTAAGACTACCAATACCACTTACAATAAGACGACCCTTCAAAGGGATATCCAAACCCTTGTAAACCTTGGGTAATGTATATAGCAAAGGTGTGACCGGAAAATCAACTTTAAGAAATTCATACTCTTAAAATGAACTCATTTTCAAATACACCCATATACAAGCAGGCATAATTTGGTGCCATTTTACTGCCCATTGCTGTTCCCTTCACTTGTATATAGTAATCATTTTGAAACCGAAAGTAATTATTAGTCAAAACAATGTTTATAAGATCCAGCAAACATGCTGTACTACGTTTTACTCCACTCTGTCTTTGTTTTAGAAACTGTTCCACCGCCCGTAAGCCATCCTCATGAGGGATGTTGGTATAGACTCTGAACATCAAGTGTAGCGAGAAGAACAGCATCGGCAGAAAAATCAACAGCATACAATGATTCAATAAAATCCATAGAATCTCCTACATAAGATGCCAACATAGGCACAAACGGTTTAATGAAAAAAAACACAAAAGAAGAAATATTCTCAGTAAGACTACCAATACCACTTACAACAGGACGACCCTTCAAAGGTATATCCAAACCCTTGTGAACCTTAGGTAATGTATATATCAAAGGTGTGACCGGAAAATCAACTTTAAGAAATTCATACTCATTTTTGCTGAATTCTCCATTTTTAAAATGATGCTGTGATTTGGAATGAACATAAGTTTTCAATTTACTAGTAGGGTCAGCAGGTAAACGTTCATAAAAGACACAATCGTCCAATTGTCTCCTAATTTCTTTCTCATAATCTGTAGCTCATTGAAGCACTATAGCCCCTCCCTTATCAGCAGGGCGCACAACCACATCAGTATCTATTTTAAGATCAAATAAAGCATCCCTTAACATCAAAGTCTTAACATCAGCTTCAACAAGCCTGCAGTAAGTGTCCAAAGATGCATTCCTGTTACGAGGTGGGATAAAGGTCGACTTCCTTTTAAAAGGAAGACGAATACTGGACGAATCAGAAGTGACACTGCGCTGTACAGTAACAGAAGGAGCATCATCAGATAGAGTTGATATTTCAGTTGTACCAAAGAATTCCTTCAGTCTCAGAGATCTAAAATCTATCAATCTATAATAATATTTAGCCTTTTCTATAGGATTGTGTGTATTTTTTCATCGGTCTTCAGTATTGTTTGAATATTTTGAGTGATTATTGATCTGTATTGATTTGTTAGTTTATTAGAGTTTAAGATTTGTATTTGACCTGTATTGATTTGTGAATTTACTCCCT
>NW_015649566.1:156205-193002 GCF_001515625.1 Sinocyclocheilus rhinocerous | reverse complement strand
CTCTCTCTCTCTCTCTCTCTCTCTCTCTTCTCTCCTTGTGGGAGTGTACCTGCACAGTGATTGAATGTGTCTAATTAGAATGATCACCTGTTACTTATAAAGAGTTGTACCAGTTCACGTAATTTGTGCCTGACGAAGACCTGATGGTCGAAATGTTGCAGCAATATATTATTTTTATGGAGCAGTTACATCAGTGTGCGGACAATACGTTTGTATTTTTGCTATAGTTTTACTTTTTTTTGTCCTGCACCTGAGCCCTGTGTGGGTTTGTGGGATGTGTTTTCATATCAGTGACTAACCATCTCAAATGCTGATTACAGTATGCATTGGGGGCCTTTGCCAAAGACTAAAACCTGCATTTTTTTGTTTGTATTTATCCTCATTTTGTAGGATGGGAGCTGCAGGTCCAGTGGAGACTGCTTATTTGCACTTCGCCTACTTAGAATGGTGATGCTGATCCATACTATAACTGTGGACTATGTCATTTAATCAGGCTCTGTTGTTATGTTGTATCTGGAAAAGTTATATTGTGTTTGTTATATTATATATATGCTTAAAAATGTATGCTATATTTTATGGTGTGCTTGTTTTGTGTAGATATACTTTAGTGTTATAACATGTAAAACGACTTAAGCACTGGCTTAAAGTGCCTATAAAGTAAAGTTTGTCTGCATCCAAATACATATACTTCCCAACTTTATAGTAGGTGAATAACAGTGAAAAGAGTATGTTGAATTCACAGTATTCATAAAACAGTAGGCAAAAGGTACCTACTTCCGGTAAGATTATGAAGTGCACATCTAATGTACACTTTACTATCCCGTGAGGCCACCAGAGAGGAGTTGTGAATGACAGTGAAGATGCGCAAATGACGCTGGCAGGTCACATGACTATGACAACATGATGAATGCAGTATGAAGTAATCAGGATTGAATTTATACACAAAACTAGAACATACTTTTCTAACAGTCATGAAGTAAGTAGGCTATTCAAAACAAGTACCTACTCAGAAAGTATGCTATTTTTGGACACAGCCATAGTATTATTATATCAGTGACTCAGTCAATTGCGTGACACAACTGGTCAAGTGATCTCACTAGAGCAAATCTCCATGTAGAATAAAACCATTTCTTTTGAGTCTATTTCATAAAAGTGCTGTTCAATTTTTCTTTTGGTCTAAAGAAATAATACTGCGGGATCCGTAATCCTCTGCCCTGTAGACTCACAGCTGCTTTTGTGGCATGTTTTTGAACGATAGTGAGTGAGTGTGCTGTTGAAAGTTGCTGTATGTCACCCCTCCCTCCGCTCCACTCGTCCAATGACTGCGAACTACGCGAAATTACTAATGCTACTACGGCTGGGGCTAAGCTCATGAATATTAAAAAGGTCGCGCTTACGTGACTTGGTAAACTTCCAGGGGCAAAGGCTTGGTTCATGCATATGAATTACCCTACGCAGGCGTTGTTCGGTGACCTTCCAATAGCGAACGCCTGCCTAATGAATATTAATTAGATATGCGCGTATTTGCTGTGTTACTGTCCAATAGCGAAAGTTTGCGTTATAAATATTAAAAACCAAGGTTTACCTTAGTAGGATTCGAAATTTTGCAGTCGGGCCTCTTGAAGAGGACTGTGGGGGAGGATCACGTGACGTGTGTACACACTGTAGAGTTCGGCACCACTGGATTCGTAGTAAGATCATCAGCGTCCTCCCCTTTCCAGAACAAGCTTTGACGGACCAGAGACGAATATACCATCTGTAACTGTGTTTACGCCACATATCGGCACCTTGATCGATCGCATTTTTACTTACTTCATTTTACACTAGGTCCTGGTAGTCTAGCTACCGATTTGGGAGCTTTTGTCAAAGTATCCGAGGAGAAATGTCAATGGAAATACAGCAGAACCCGATGCCTCCGTAGAGCTGTCTCAGTGCCAAGAACTGGTCCTCTGGTGAGTAGGTTAGCCAATACCTCCCTATATTGAGTTTAAAGTTGTTTTAAAAAAGCATTTTACCCGGTGTATTTCGTCAGCAGTGATGGGAGAGCTCGCTAAATCAGTCAGATTCATGTTTGACACTTTTTAACAGTTTACCGCTCGAAGTGTGGCTTATTTGTGACAGTTAAGTAAAACCGCAACATCAGACAGGTTAAACTCAAACGTGTAATGCCCGGATGAAAAACAAACCAATGATATTCACTGTTCAGTCAAACAAACGCATCTTTTTAATAGACTTTTCCCCGCTGTATGTGTAAAAAAATGCATTTAAAGGTTTGTTTTGACATTATGGGGATATATATATATATATATATATATATATATATATATTGCGTATTCCATTTGAACACTAGATTCTCAATTTTAACTTTAATTTTTTTATTGAAAATAAAAACAAACCGGGGTAGTGAGTCAGTTAATGAACTAACAAATGAAAAGTGGTAAATTGATTTTAAACTTGTGAAAGCTGGTGTGAAAGTTGCTCATTAAGTCTTATTGACTGATTAATGACCAGTGACATTAAAAACGGTGTGTTGTAGTGTAATATTTACTAAATGTAATCAAAAAACGTCTTTTATTTGCGTTTAAACCTCATTTGTGTTGTTTGTGTTTAGAAAGAGCGGCAGATTTCGAGGTTTTCAAACATTAATCCCATTAATTTTGTGTTAAGGAACAAAATAAACGGAAAAGCGCATTACCATGTTGTTGTTGTTTTTCATTTGCCCGAAGTTTAGTCTCATACTATGTCACATTGGCTTATTTTGCAATATATCTGTGTACAAATGATGTTGCTGGGAAGTGACATCGGACTTATTTTTTATTGCCTAAACAACCAAAAACCCTAGAGAGGCTACGTTACCGTTGGATCAGGTCCATGTAGGACTTGTAAGAGGATGGCAGTGTGCCTATGCTTTCTGTTGGAAGATCGCAGACGTCATATGAGACAGCTGAGAAAAGCATGCCTCTTTGCCTGAAGACACTAGTGAGCGCTTTACTCTCCAACACGGTCTGGACTGTCCAGCTGAACATGAGAGGATTACATAACCTGTTATCCAATTTTCTCATACAGTTGTCAGCTTTGATCTCTCGTGTTCTCTTCAGTGCAGATATTTCATTCCAAATATAACATTATCAGTTGGATGTAAAATCATTGGAGTTATTTTTATAAAAAATATTGATCTGCCCCCAGTAACTCACGATTCAGTCACTATTCAGCATTTTCAAGATATGATGTACACACCAAAATGTAATGTTCGCCAGCAAAGTGATGCATAACCAAATTGTGCTATGCAAACCATGCGTGTTTGTGTAACCAAGAATGCTCTTGCACCGAGAATTTGTTTGTCTCGGTTCAAGACTGCCTAGCTAGCGATAATCCATGCACGTGGTACGCAAACACCCAGAGTGATCTCTCCTGCTGATGACTTTACAAAGAAGCGCTGAGAGAACATGCCGTCCCAGGGGTCAGGCCAACTGAGGTGCTGTCAGGAAGACTAATACAGATATGTGCCAGAGGTTTAATTGAGACATTGTTTGTTGGTGTTTCGCAACTTCAGGAAAGTTTTGCAGGTCATCGTTTACCCTGTTGCTTGTAGGTGGTGAAAAGAATAAATGGGGCTGCTGTGGGAGAATGAGAGACTGAATCGGGTCAAGGCAGTGTTGAATAAAATTATGATGATGAAGAATGCGTAAGGTCCCTTTGCAACACCCACACTTTCAAGCGAGACAGACTTTAATTACACACTCACATGGTTGAGTATCCATTTATTAACTTACATTTTCAGCTGATGATTTAAATATTTTTATTTGAATATTTATCAGGCACACTTTATACAAGATGACCACTACTCATTTCTGCCTGTCGCAATTGGCAGAAAGAGGGCTGCTAAGTTAAAGCACTGTACAATGATGGAGAGGCACAAGCATTTCCTCACTTTCATGTCATTTCGCAGTGTAAAAAATGTCCTGGTAAATTTACTGTTAAAAAACTGGCAGTTGTTGTTGCCAGAAATTCACTGTAAGAAATCGATGACATTGTTTCTGTATTACAGGATGGTATATTGATCATCAGAGTAACAAACATACATGACGCTAAAATGATGCAGTAAACATTAACTAAATAACGGAAAATATAACACAAAAAACACATAATGTAGCCTACTATTAAAACTATATTTATAAACTGGTTATTTATTTTTATAAACCAAAATTAAATCTATATAATGAACTAAATCAGAAGTAAATTAAATATAATTGTATGTGTTGTGTATTGTGTAACACATGGACTTCTGGGAAAGTTTCTGTTTTTCACAATAAATTATATGGTAATTCATAGTTTTTACTTCTGAAACCCAATAATTTGGCAGAATTATTCAGTTAATATAATACCATGTTAAATCATTTACAGTTCTTCGCTGTTTTAGTATTTTTATTTTTATTTTACAGTGAATAATTTTTATCTTTTTTATTTCTGTGAAATTTTGAAAAATGTCTCACTTGAAATGTCTCGAAAATGTTTTTTTTTGTTTGCATCATTTTTATGCATCATTTCTATTTAAAAAATGCAGAACCTTAAATTTTTGACTGTAAATACCGGTACTTGTTTTTCCTCTTAGTCTGCTTTCTGTTTTCTAAATCCTAGCAGCTGAAACACAGAAGTGAGAAATCTATTGTAGCACGACATTATTTGACTGAAGAGCGCCCTGTCCTCATCTTCATTTACTATTTGTTGCCTAAACCCTCGCAGCATGCACACACAAAGCTCAGAAAATGCAATCATGTGACATCACTCAGCCGATTCTGAGAATTTGCTGTACATTCCAGCGGGGATATGAGGGGTGTGGAGCAGCCCTCTTTTCATCTGCTCGGCGGTGGGTTGATTTCTCTGAAAGTGTCAAGTGCATTTAGTTTTACTCCCACAACATTTTTTATCCAGATGCAAGGTCAGCCAAGATGTCTTGTTGTTTGTGTGAGGGAGGTAGAATTAATAACAGGGGTCATTGAGAGGTACACTGTGCGGTGGAGTTGATGGACACTTACCTTTGCAGGCATGCTTGCTCATGTATGTGAGCCATGAGCTGCAAGCGTTAGAATTAGAATGCCTCCCTAAATGACACGCTTTACAGCAAGCCGTGATGTCAGCTACCTTTTGCACCCATTCAAGAATGCTTTAGTCTGCCAACCTAGACAGTGTTTGGTCATGGTCTTTTGAAAGAGACAAGATGCTGCAAAGCAGGGATGCACAGTAAGGATGAGCAGGATGGTTGACTATATCAACCAGCTAGAAGATTACTATGATTTGGTTTTAGATTACATTATTTTTTCTAATCTAAAAAATGTATAATACCGTTCAAAGGTTTGAGGTTGGTAAGATTTTAATACATTTATTCAAGAGAAAAAAATAAAATACTTTTATCTAGCAAGGATGCATTAAATTAATCAAAAGTAAAGACATTTATAGTGTTACAAACCATTTCTATTTCAAATAAATGTTGTTCTTTTGAACCTTCTATTCATCAAAGAATCCTGAAAAACTGTATCCTGGTTTCCAACATTGATTATAATAATATTCTTGAACAGCAAATCAGCATATCAGAATGATTTCTGAAGGATCATGTGACACTGAAAACTGGAGTAATTATGCAGAAAATTCAGTTTTTATTGATGCTTTAATGCTAGAATCAGCAACCAAGGTCATCTAGATATACGTTTTATTCCTAGTCTAGAAACATTTGCTTTTCTGTTTCTGATTTTTGAGTCACGTGAGTGTTTCAGCATCTCACACCATAAATGCTTTTCTTTTGAACTTTCTGGTAAAAAAAAAAAAATGGAACGGTTTCCACAAAAATATCAAAATGTTTTTGAGCAGCAAATCTGCATATTAGAATGATTTCTGAAGGATGATGTGACACTGAAGACCGGAGTAATGCTGCTGATAATTCACCATGACTGTTGTGGGCTCTTATTATACATGACTGTCTTAAGGCTGACTAGTCAACGGATCGTTCAGGCATCCAAATGAGTAGTTGATTTTGAAAAGATTATTTATTATAATTTATAAATATTATTATAATCCCTTATGGGCAGCTGGCAGTCTGAAGACCTATCCTCAGATGAAAATGGTTTAGTGGATGAGTAAACATGGAGGCTTTTAACCGTTTGCAACTGAAACTCAGCAGTACTGCCCTTATTTGCACTATTGGTTGCAATGGTCACAAAAAGTGGAGGAAGGGAACAGGATGATGAACAGGAGGATGTTTTTAAGTGAGAGATAGGGACACAGGTAGTGGCTAGTCTTGGCTGCTCTATTGTGTTTGCTAGAATAGCAGTGAAGTCCTTTTGCAAGGTATTTTGTTTCTTTGAAAGTAATTCATGTGGAAAAGCCGACATGGCCTTGGAAGCATCATGGAGTCAGACTTTTACACCTGCCCTTTAGAAACCACGTCATCTTGTTTTCCCACGGTAGTCCTTTTCTCCTGTTCCCAACCTGTAGCCAACAGGACCGAGTCTCATGCCAATGAGAAAAACAGTTTAGCTTTTACAAGTTTTACCTCCAGATGAGTTTAACCCATTTAAGTGTAGACGTGAAGATATATACTGGTAGTTACAGTGGGTACGGAAAGTATTCAGACCCCCTTAAATTTTTCACTCTTTGTTATATTGCAGCCATTTGCTAAAATCATTTAAGTTAATTTTTTTTCCTCATTAATGTACACACAGCACCCCTCTCTGGTCTGATGAGACCAAGATAGAACTTTTTGGCCTTAATTCTAAGTGGTATGTGTGGAGAAAACCAGGCACCTGTCCAATACAGTCCCAACAGTGAAGCATGGTGGTGGCAGCATCATGCTGTGGGGGTGTTTTTCAGCTGCAGGGGCAGGACGACTGGTTGCAATCGAGGGAAAGTTGAATGCGGCCAAGTACAGGGATATCCTGGACTAAAACCTTCTCCAGAGTGCTCAGGACCTCAGACTGGAACTAAGGTTTACCTTCCAACAAGACAATGACCCTAAGCACACAGCTAAAATAATGAAGGAGTGGCTTCACAACAACTCTGTGACTGTTCTTGGATGGCCCAGCCAGAGCCCTGACTTAAACCCAATTGAGCATCTCTGGAGAGACCTAAAAATGGCTGTCCACCAACGTTTACTATCCAACCTGACAGAACTGGAGAGGATCTGCAAGGAGGAATGGCAGAGGATTCCCAAATCCAGGTGTGAAAAACTTGTTGTATCTTTCCCAAAAAGACTCATGGCTGTATTGGATCAAAAGGGTGCTTCTACTAAATACTGAGTAAAGGGTCTGAATACTTAGGACCATTTGATATTTCAGTTTTTCTTTTTTAATAAATCTGCAAAAATGTCAACAATTCTGTGTTTTTCTGTCAATATGGGGTGCTGTGTGTACATTAATGAGGAAAAAAAATTAACTTAAATGATTTTAGCAAATGGCTGCAATATAACAAAGAGTGAAAAATTTAAGGGGGTCTGAATACTTTTCGTACCCACTGTATATACCGGTTAGACCACAACATAAAGTGCTGTGTGTACATACAGAGCTGTTGATGCAAACACATGCTGGTTCACTATAGGTGTATGACTACAAGGTGAAAAGGGTAAATGATTGTCTCCACCTTCTAGCGAGAGCCATAGAGGAGCAATCCGTGGCTGCCTGTCTCCAGGCCAGAACAGCCCCTCTGTGACTGTTATGTAAGCAGACAGAGAAACACTCACTCAACAGTCATTATGTCTGCTCAGATGTGCTCAGCATTGTCTGGGAAAACTCCAGGTCTACAACCAAATACATGCTGACGTGCACACAAAAGCCAGAGGCCTTGTGTAAGCAAAATGTTCCTAAGACTGTTGTTCTCAAATAATGTGTGTGTTCCTTTATTTATTTATGTAATAGCTGTGTGATTTGTACACACTCAAAGAGCATATTTTTAAAATCATTTAAAATAAAATTTGTTACAATTTTGGCTGACAGTTGTCATGCAAATAATTGCAATAAATGATTTCATTCAATTGTTGTTTTTGATGTTGTTATAGGCAATATATTCTCTTAAAATATATTCTGTAGTCACTTAAAATTCATTTGGATGGGAGTATGTGTGAATGGAAAGTGCACAGTGATTGTGAATATCCCTAATAAACATACTAAGGACAAATAATTGTGACTAGCACACATGCTCATCGCATATAAAAAGAGCTGTTGCTCAAGGGAATGCAGGTTCAGATTTGGCTCTTTCTTCTTCAACTTTCCTCTCTTTACTGTCTTTTAAATAAAAAGTCCAGAAAGCCAGTTAAATTAAATTAAATAATAATGTAGCCTGTGTGTCATCATAGGCTAATATGAAAGTGAGGCTAGTGCTCACATTGTGTTCAGGGAGAGCGTTATGTCATTATGTTTTAATGGGTGGACTGCAGAGCAGTTCTCTGCATGTGCCCGCGTTATGACCTCACTCTGAACTCAAACCTCACACTGTGCATCCACTGCACCCTTGACATGTCACATCTCATGCCATAAATCTCCACGCCTCACAGTCTCAGAGCTGAATTATGCCATCCTTTGGTCACAGCACGTGCATTGTCCCCGCCCAATGAGCCAAGGTGCTGAGCTGTAGAGGTGGAACCTATTGTTATGGAAAGAAATGCCTGATGACATATAATGCTGCTCCTTTTTTGGTACAACATGAACCTCAATGGCACGTGGTAACTGAGATGAAATCCCTGGGTTTAGGGTCTTGCTGTCTTGGTTTAGGGTCTTGCTACATTTGCGGTGTTTCTTCAAATCTAATGGTCATGCCATGCCTGTGCTGTTTATGCATGGTTTCAGTTTTCTACTCTGTGTGATGGTATAACATCAAGAAGGTTTTTGCAAAGCCATTGATCAAAAAACGCCCTATTTAGCATTACAGGTGCACTGTGTCATTATAGGCTGTCTGTACATATCAATGGCTTATAAAGTTACTCTGTGTAATGGAATGACCACCATGCTGAGATCACGTGATTAGCTGTGTCTTGCCATTTGAAAAAATTAGCACAAACCTGCAAATGTTCTTTTAATTTTGCAGTTTTCCAGAGTACATCAATATGTTATGTTGCAAATTTCAACTCAGTCCGCTTTAATAAATGCTGTGGTAGCTCCAGAGCTGGTGGGGGCAGTAGAGAGCTTAATGTTATCGGATCAGTTGTTTAGAAAGACAAGCCATGTAATTATTTAGTGCACCTTTAAAATACAATTTTAATTAACAGTTGATCACAGGAGAGTATCTGTGATCTATTCATCATCTTGGTGTCTAGGGGTGTCACCAGAGGTGTGCAGTCCTGCTCCTAGAGATCCAACTTCCAACAGAGTTTAGCTCAGGGCTGTCCAAACTCAGTCCTGGAGGGCCGGTGTCCTGCAGAGCTTAGCTCCAACTTGGCTCAACACACCTGACTGGAAGTTTCTATGCCTAGTAATAGCTTGATTAGCTGGTTCAGGTGTGTTTAATTAGGGTTGGAGCTAAACTCTACAGGACACCGGCCCTCCAGGACCGAGTTTGGACAGCCCTGGTTTAGCTCTATGCCTAATTAAACACACCTGAACCAGATAATCAAGACCTTCAGGATCACTAGAAGCTCCCAGGCAGTGGGTTGGAGCTAAAATCTCCAGGAAAGTGGCCCTTCTAGAGCAGGATTGGACACCCCTTACCCCGTCGGTTAATAAATGCCTTTTTTTTAATTTCTAACCAAACCAAACCAATCCATTGATACATTGCTCATTTTCTTTTTTACAGCTGATTCAGAAAGAAGGATCGGACACCTTTGGAAATCTAGAAATGTGGAGCTGCATGGTTTACAATGAGACGAACGACAGCGTGGACCTCCAGCTCTGCCAGGACTTTGGACTCATTCTGTCTATCTTCTCTCTTGTGTATCTCATCGTCTGCTTTCCATTGGGGCTTTGCTACAATGCCCTGCTGGTGGTGGTTAACCTTTCCAACAAGGTCACCATGACCATGCCTGATGTCTACTTTGTGAACATAGCCATTGCTGGCCTGGTGCTCAACTTGGTGGCTCCAGTAGAGCTTCTGGGGCCCAGTTTTACACGCTGGCCCATGTGGGAGTATAACAACGAGCTCTACATTACCCTTCTCATTCTCTTCAACATCTCCTCTCTGGTCATCATGTACTCCACAACCTTGCTCAGTCTGGACTATTACATCGAGCGAGCTCTCCCACGCACTTACATGTCCAGCGTCTACAACACCAAGCACGTTTGCGGCTTCATCTGGGGCGGTGCCATTCTCACCAGCTTCTCTTCGCTGCTCTTCTACGTGTGCAACCACGTCTCCACTAAGATCATCGAGTGCTCCAAGATGCAGAACAAAGAGGCGGCTGACGCCATCATGATGTTCATTGGGTACGTGGTGCCGGCGGTGGCAGTGCTTTATGCATTCGTGCTAATCCTCCGCATCCGGAAAGAGTCCACCCCTTTGGACCAGGACTCTGGGAGGCTTGATCCATCCATCCACAGGTTGCTGCTGGCCTCCGTGTGCATGCAGTTTCTTCTATGGACTCCATACTACATGACCTTACTGGTGCACACAGTGGCCGGAGCTCCCGGGAGCCATTCCAACAGGCAGCACCTTACCACATACTTCTTCCTGAGATGTTTATCTGAGCTGCTTGCCTTCTGCAGTAGCTTTGCCATTCCCATCATGTACAGGCAAATGAATAAGAACTTTTCCCATAAACTGCAGCGGCTTCTGAAGAGACTGCACTGCGGGGACCAGCCGTGCCCTCACGAACGCTCAGCAGTACAGCAGGTGGTTACATGAGGGCTCATGTCCAGTCAGACCTGCTTCTCCCTCACTGGCACTTACTCCGAATCCACAGAAGTAGAGCCAGCACATGAACCTGGATATATATTGCGTGCTGAAAGGAAGTATTTTGCTCACCACAAGGAGTGGTATGTGTCTCTGTGAAATTGTAGAACCTCCGTAACACTTAACGACTTAACTTTATTTGTCCATCTCTGCGGTGAATGGGCGACCAAGAAGAAACCACTAAGTGCTGTTTTTGTGTAAGCTATGTCTATTCTTTGGGTTCTTGGGCCTGAGGAAAATCTCAAACCATCTGATGGTCCTTTCAGTGGAGGGGGGAAATGTTGAACGTTTGTAATATTTTACAGGATATGTGGCATAGCCTTCTAATGTGATGCTTTTAGACCAACCTATTCCCTTTTAGCTCAAGGCTATATTTCGCACCAGGCTCTCTGTGTTGTGATCCACAACAGCATAAGCTCTTCATTCTGGATTGAGTTTTCTGGTCACACTTTCCATAAAACCTCTCTGGTAGATGCTAGTAAATGCAATATAATTACCTCAATTTCACACACCAATGGGCATTACATTGGAACGGTTTAACCATATTTTACAGCACTCAGAAATAACCCAATGAGACTGATATCATGGAGTGGGAAAGATTGTTTGTGTGTGTTCTCGAGAGCTTGCTGCTAAGGTGATGTGCATTATAACTGCACAGCTGCTCAGCCATATTAAATCCAATCAAATGTGTATAGCTTACTAAGAGGAAGCTATAGAAATGATCCACTAGACAATGGATCACAGTTTTAAGGTCAACTAGTTAGATATTTAATCTTTATTCAATACCTTTTCAATCATTAGTCTGTTACTACTGTAATTATTATCTGTGCACCATGAGGAAGTGGTTAACAATTCATGTTTCGAGATGTGAATCCAAGTTGCACAAGTCCTGTTGATACAATCAAATATATTTGGTTTCATTTAACAGCTCTATGCAGTAGATTATTCGGTAAAACCGCTCAAATTTGTACTGGAGCATATACAGTTGATTTCTGAAAGTACTGATCGGACTTCAGTGCTTCTAAGCGATGAATCACATTGGGATAACATTTCCTTTCTGATGCGCATATTTAAAAGAGATAGTTTTTATTGAGATTAGTTGCATGAATGATTTCATTGTATGCATATATAGAGAGATATGCATCAATGCTCTCAGTCTGAGAGAAAATTGTAGACGTTTCCAGAAAATAATACTCAGAGGCAGGATGAGAAATAGTACAGTTTAAGCTAGTAAATGGTGTTATTATCGAAAATGTCTTTACGCTTGGTTTTTCTCGAGTCAGTGGATGCTAAATTAGTATATATTGGAGAGAAAGCACTGTATGTGAATGGAAGAGTGAAGAAGTGTCATTTGAATCCACTCATGTTTGCAAAGGAAAGAATGTATTTAAAGTCATGAAGGGGATTAAAATCAGTTAACCCTTAATCATAAACGATGAAACCGCATCAAATCGCAATGTTATGGCTGTTAGCGTGCTAATGCCAGTATGTATCATATTAAGAATGTGTATATATTGTACTTCAGAGATTTACTGGAAAAAAAAAACATGCCATTTTAGATTACAGTATTATTTTCTCAGAGATTTATTTAGATACTAAAGTGTCATTCATCCTCTGTCCCATACTGAGTCAAAGACTTGTTCAATAAACTAACATGAATATAATCCTGCTTGGCTCTTCATTGATTCCCCACATCTAAGAACATCACAGCTTTCCAGATGACAAATGATGAAGCTTGTTTTGGTTTGCATCAACAAAACAGGTATGGATGACTACACTCACTCATTCATACCAACGAAAATAAAATAAATAGTTTATGCCACAGATGCCAAAACATATTTTCCTTGCTTGGTACGAGCCTTGGAATAGTGCCAGGGCCCAGGAGCAAAACCACACTGAAATGTTCTTTGGCAGAAACATTTTGTTTAGTTGCCCATCTGCAGCGCAGCAACAACCACAGACATTAGTACTGTGAAAGACATGTTCTGCTTGTTCTTCAATTGACAACTGCCTTCATTTCTAAAAAACACATTCTGTAGCATAATGAACTTTTTCAATAAGAAGTTGAGTTTGGCTAAGTTCAAATAGCTTGTTAACGGAAAATGCATTGCAAAAATAATTATTGTTACCTTACAGGTTTCCGAAACAATCTCCCAAAAATCTTCAGCCGCCATTGGTTCAAAAAAAACAAAACAGATATGCCATTTGTTGAGACAATGTATCTGTTGTCAGGCTGGTTAGGATCCTTAAACAAAAAGTGCACTGTTAGAAAAAAAAAACGTGCTTATAGTTGACTGGGATAGAAGAAAGCATTTTCAAGGGGACATCGGATGCCCATTTTCCACAAGTTGGTATGAATCTTTAGCGTCTTACCTTGTCAAAAACAGCTCTGTTCACAGCGACTGAAAAAAAAACTTGTGTCCACACACTGCTAAGACACATTTATATGCAAACACCATGTAAAAGTGAAGTTTGCATCCGATGTCCCCTTTAACATCAGAAAAGGACTTTATTTTATTGCCGTTATGTATGAAAGTCAAACATTTTTAGTTTGCAGTTTAAACAGGAATACATAATTCCAAACCACCTAAATGTTTGTAGAGTAAATTGTAAAGAGACTGTCCAGTGTTGACTATTTCAAATAATCTTTACCAAGCGATTCGCTTAGCTGACCTAAGACGCTGCAGTGTTGACGCTCGCAGAATAAGAACTCACCTGGGTTTTGTTATATACTGACTCACAGTGGGGGTACCTCTAGTCAACAGAGTCAGCGGTATGTGTGTGTGTGTGTGTGTGTGTCTGGAATCAAGCGAGTTTGGTCAGAGTGGGAGTAGACCGAGGGGCCCCGTTCAGGCCGCAGCACTGTGTGCTGTCTCTCTGAAGTGCCTGTGGCGTCCCCAAACCAAGCCACAAAACTCCTGTGAAAGAAGAACATTCTAGACATTCTGAGAATTGTTTTGGCTTCTGAACACCCCCAGCGCAACATATCCGTCTGTCACAACACAAGAACAACATTGTCTGATATGGAACAGTGGATCCACGGTGAGTATCGGAATGTTAGACAAGGAACCAACCAGGAAACATGAACAATTCCATGTTGTTTGGCATAACACTCCCAAACTTTATCGTAAGTGTATTTCTTCAACTATTTTCTTTTTGTTACATGAAGGTCACATATTTGGAAGACACACCATACTTGAAAACATTTTACCATACCTTCATTGTTTTATTTATTTATTTATTTTTTACACACAGAAAGAAATCAAGCAAGACAATAACATTATTTTATTGTTTATTAATTTTATTTCATTTTATACACACTGGATGAAATCAAATGAGACAATAACATTATTTTAGTTTAGTTTTAATTAAGATATGTAATTGTTTTATCCATGTCCTAATTGTAAATATACAAAAGTCATGTTAAATAAGAATTACATTTAAAAACTGACAATCTAAAGAAAGATAAATCACTTATTTATTGTGTGAATTGCAAGTTTAAAATGTCATTTCCGTCATTTGACTAGAAGACTAAATGAATTGGTGAATTATCATTTTTGTTGAATATGTCCACTGCTGGACATTGTATATATTAAATAATTATACCTGAAAAGTCATGAAGTTATAAGAAAGTTTATTTTCCATAGGGCCAAAATTTTCATTGTTAAAGAAACACCAGTAAATGTGCAACTGATAGTGTCTGTGAAAAGCATTACAGACATATATTTTGTGTTTGTAGTCATTTTATTTTCAATAGATCCGTCAGCCAAACTGTTCTTGACTGGCCACATTTGTAATTACTTTAGAGGGGATGAAATTTGAGCTTAACCAAATTGAGGCACTGTTGCATTAAGAACAGCCCTTTAATCTACTTTGAAAGGGACCCTTCATAATCATGTCACTGCCTCTGCATGCCTTTGCTTCATATATGCATGTTCAAACTCTTGTTTTTGCCAAAGCATGCAGAAATTGTTTTGTACACACAACCTAAACAAAACCCAAATTTGCTGGGTCTGCTAAATACAGAACTGTCAAAGCACAGATCCGCTCAGCTGTTTTTCATTTTTACATCTGTATAGAATAAACTACATTTGGACTGAATAAAATAATGGATGCCATGGATGCCTTTCTCCATTAATAATTCAAGAAGGGCAAATCAGAACCTAAGAGTTCACCTCACAAGCACGAGCCATGATCAATACACTTTCTCTTTTAGCAGCAATTGATGCCAACTTGGATATTTACCTCACCTCACACATCTCTCTGGAATACTTGGTCAATCACTGCATTCAGTGGTCAGATATTAATATTCACATCTGTAGCAACACTATAAGGCACTGCTTTCACATCTCACCACTGACTCGTACTTTCATGTTTCATACAAATGTAATCTTGTGTCTCAGTTATTGATTGTGGTCAAAATTACCTCATAGGATTTCAGTATTTATATTACTGTAATATTGTTGCAGCGTTTGCTTGTGTCTAGGCTGTTTGTTTTGTAAATTGTAATTGACAATTGTAATATATGTTTTCTTAGTGAAAGACATCACGAAATCAGAATGGACAATTCTTATTTTTATGGACTATTGCAGTGTTTATATAAATGATTGACCATGGACAAAATCAAGTTCCTTACATTTTTTATTTTCTGAGAAGCTGATGTACTTGGTTATATGTCACAAAAGGGAAGAACAAACGTTCACAGTTTCTTTTTCCACTTTAATTCCTGGCTAACTGTACATTATTCCATATATTTCTCATGTGCTTTATCTTATGATGTTAAAAACTCTTTATAATCACTCAACAGGACCTGCTTTCTAGAGACAGGTGGATGAGGCAACCTCCCCCACTAAATTGCTGAAGCTTTACCCAGAAATCCACACCTGCATGAAAGTTCAACATCCTGTTGGTATGTCCCGCCCAAAGAGAAGGCAAGCGACCACGACAGCTTTGTTTTTTTAGTGATGTTGAAACAGCCTGTGTTTATTCTCTTAATGGAACCTCTCATCATTCCAATGGCCTCAAAACATGACTTCACAGTTTCCTTAATCTGAAAGACTCTAAATAATTAACTCAAAATCCAATGGCAAACAGGCAAGAGGTTTGCACAACAGGTTTTAAATCCCACGTATTGGATAACACATCCCGAATAATGTTCTAACTCCGGACTTGAGCTCAATTTACCCCTAAGAAGCCAGGGTCTCTAATGTTCTCTGGTCTTGTTTCAAAGTAAACTTGGGTTGAGCTTAAAAAGTAATTGTTTTGCAGACCCCAGCTTAAATCGGCCACACTAGACCACCAAGGTTGCACATTTGGTTTGTCTCTTAAAGTTTTTGCTGTTTGACTTGGCTCTTGCCCAGATCTCTAACAAAAATTAGGACAGCGATTCCTTTTGGAAGTTCAGGGTCACATCAGGCAATCCAACTCATTCAGTTACTACATTATGGTGAAACACCATTCTGTATTTATATATAAAAATACAATGACAGCCTGACTAAAAGATTTAAAACTGTCAAATGGGTGAAGTTTGACCCCTTTTCTATCTGTACGACATTATAAAAATGGGTCAGGAGCTTTGTATTTACATGTCTGGTTTACCCAACCCACCTCTATTCTAACCCCGATAAGCGCGGGGAAATGGGATGGGTCAATTCAGTCATGGGACCCAGATTTACCACTCTTTAGATAATGTTATCATTTTTCCACCAGAAATATCTATGATTGGCACATCGAATGCCTTAGGCGATTACACGCTCCCTTCCTCCTTTTGCACCACCAAAATGATCTGGCATGAACTGCATGCTTTGATAAATCAGACCCGATGTGGAAAGACAGTCCAGCCTTGCTGGAGAGACCCAGACTACAGCAGATGGCTGAAACCCAATCCTCCACGCTCCACGCTGCCAGACCGGCTCGGTATTTTTCCTCTTTGCAAATGTACCAGAGATTTGGAAAAACAACAACAATGAAATCCTGGTGTCAGCAGACCATCTAAGAATTGGACCATGGGAACCACACAGGGGAGAGTGCCCAGGTTGGCCGTGTTTGACGCTGTGGTTGTGTGGGTTGGAAGGTAGGGAGAGTGTGTCTTTTTAAGTAAGAATGTCCCTTGTGTCTTTCTACTCAACGAGACAAGTGTGTCTCCACCAGACCACAGGAATGGCGCTCTAGAAGACATCATCCTGACACGGTTTCTTTCTGTTAAGTGGTGTTTCCAAAAACATTTTGATATAGTAAACATATTTCATGTTTGCTCTCATAGCTCAATTTATGGGTCAATATATCGTGACCTAAATGTTTACATGTTTCATAATAATTTTCCAGTCATCCAACCATGAAAATAGCCATATAGCCATACATTTTACATGTATCTCTAGTAATGCATTAACACTCTCAGATTAGATGAACTATTTTCTCCTTTGTGAGCATCAATGAAACATACAGTGTGGTCCAAGGTCTGAGACGGGATGAAAAATCTAATTTAACCCTGGAAATAACCAGAACATTTAAGGATTCAAAAAATGTTAAACAAAGAAATGTTATGGAGAAAAATTATATTATAATGTATGCTATACGGTCTGTACAGTAGAAAAACCATTATATGGAGAGTCCCCACAAGGATAGCTGACCAGACATGTGTGTGTGTGTGTGTGTGTGTGTGTGTGTGTGTGTGAAACTTTTGAAACCATTAGTGAGAATATACTAGAGAAATTTATAATTAATGAATAAATAAATACATATAATTACAATTTTGTACAGATGTCCGTTTGTTCTTCTTCCAATGAAACTCAAGACGCTGTTTGGATCATCTCAAATCATGCTGTTTTGCAAGAGTAATGTTATTAAAAGATAAACTAAAATTAAATAACTAATTACAGATTTAGGTTCAATTAACATGCCAGTCTTTATTTTTCTTCTTTTTAGGGCAGATATATATATATATATGGAACCAGTTGGATTGCATCACATTTTGTTGGACAGTGAGTCACTGATTTTTACAGTAAAGCATTCAAAGTGAAAGGCTGATGGTATTGTGTTCCCAAAAATAAAAGGCCCACAGTAAAACAAATAAAAATAATAAAAAAGAAATGTATCATCATAAACCACAGCTTTCAAATGAACAAAGTGGAAGAGGTCACAAAGGAGGTGTTTACTTGTCAGCCATACCCCAGGGGTGCTGCGGTCAGGTGAGGCAGCAGGGTGTCAGGCGGTGTGTTTTGCTGCTTGTTATTGAGGAGACAGCTGGAGCACAATGCTGCGCTCACTCCTCGGCTCGGTTCCCACAGGTGCAGGACTCTGTCACAACAATCTCTGCACTGACTCGCTCAAGGCCACTGACCTCTAACATGCCTGCCTTTGTGAAAGCTGCTGCTCTCATGTCTTGACCACTGAAAATAGCATCTGACCAAACCATTCAACAAAGCATTTGAACATCTGATGGTATGACGTTACATGTCTATGCATTCCCAGGGAATTTCATTCAATTCACCTACATAAAGGAATTTGTCATTAAGGAAAAGAGGCTTTTTTTTTTGGAGACAATATATCCATAATTTACACTTTAACTCCACCCTGTGTTCAAAAAGAATACTGCAACAGGATGAACTTTCTGTTGAATGGATATTCAGAAACCTTTCTTTTCTATTTTTATCCACAGCAGAAATATGAAAGGGTCACACTGAGCATTAAATCTTTGTGCACTTCCCATGTGCTGACACTCATTTCCTGACTTAACTCAGACACAACATGTTCGAAAGAATCACTAAAAGACATTAGCAGAATGATTCACTGCAAAAACACGAAAACCCCTGAACACAATCCATTCAGAATGCTTCCTATTACAGTACAATGCTTGTTCTGGATCAAGTCAATGTCATCCTGTAGCTGCAGCTGCCTGATGCTAGACAGAGCTTTGTAGGCATTTTGACACATTGCTTTAATCTTCATGTTAGCCATGTTTCCTGTGTTGTGAATTCATTTAGTTCTGGGTTGGATCCCATCACACTGTCCATGCTGCACTCAAAATCTATCATGTCAGTGTATGCTGCATGTATGCATGCTAGGGTGAGTACATACAAAAGATTACATGAGCATAATCACAATTAAGTTCATGAATAAACTGATCATTATTTTTTTATGCATTATTATTTTTTTTGTGATTCCTTCTGCGAGTTACCTTTTTAGACCAGTAGGTGGCGACAAATGTCATAAAATGATTCACTCAACAGTTTGGTTCAGAGACCATGATTCATTCAAACAAAATACCACGACTGTTTGTTTACTCAGAGACTCAGTGGTTGGTTTTGCTTTGACTTTGTTTGGAGACATATTTATTCACTGGTGAAGCAAATATAAGTTAAAGTAACTGGCAATGTTATATAAAATGTAAGTTATTCAATATTAATATCATAATTTCATATTTTTTAACGTTGCGGTTTTTTTTTTAGATGAATTATGGTAGATAATTCACAGAATGACTGACTGCCTACCTGTATACTTATCTACCTATCTATCTAGCATCCATCTGTTTCAAAGGCTGTTGGTGTTTTACTGCCACTGTTGTTCATTTCAGCTGGAAACTAGTGAATTGTATGTATAGGTACGTTTTTGGATTTTTTTTTTTTTTTATGTATGTATAGAGGCACGTTTGAGCTTGGGTTGGTTTCATCTCTCCACTCGAAATGTGAAAAATAAAATAAAAATAAAAAATGTCATGTACATAGCAAAGTTATGTTTTCCAATCTTGAATCCATCATCACTTAACTTACCTTTGCTGTGTTGCTATGGTGATTCTTATAATTAATTGGTTCAGTCCAAGAATTATGCAGCGCTTTTCTGGATTGTCAGTCAGTGGCTCACCTTTGTGTGGAAAACAACCCTTGTGAATAGATGTGCAGTAATACGGGTGCTTTCAATTATCATTCAGTTCGAGTGTTAGATCAAACTCTCCTTTCAGTCTATTATGATCCTACAGCACTATTGTTCAGTGTCTCAGAACAAGTGAACCAAATGGCAAGATTCGTTATTTAGTGCTCTGTCTCTAAAATGCGGAGTGTATCAACTAATTTGATGGATCTTCAGAGCTCACAGTAGGACTGTTTTTAGATACAGCACAGTTCCTAGAACATCACGCCACGACATTAACACGTAAATGTGTGAGGGGAAGATTGTGACACTCAGTTTGCATTTAACACTAATACATGCAGGTTGTAGAGCACCAAGCTTCCACCACATGTTGCCACCCAACAAATGT
Organism: Sinocyclocheilus rhinocerous; assembly: GCF_001515625.1. Taxonomy (NCBI): domain Eukaryota; kingdom Metazoa; phylum Chordata; class Actinopteri; order Cypriniformes; family Cyprinidae; genus Sinocyclocheilus; species Sinocyclocheilus rhinocerous. Next base: position 172,883 of record NW_015649566.1, on the reverse strand, counting down.
AATTACCTCCCTACAGAGGGACACGGTCGGGCATGTAAAGTGAGAAAAGCAGTTTCTGTCTGTAACTCATCAGTTGTTCCCGGCATCGTAATTAATCAGTTCCCTCCAGATTGTTCTATGAGTCCCTGTGAAAATTGCATTGATAGAGAGTTTAATAGAAGGAGACAAACAACAGCCTCCCTATTTAAGAGCAACACCTCTGGGAAAATGTTACTTGGGTGCAGGTGGAGACTTTGGGACTGTAATTAAAAGCACAAGCATAACAAAAAATGTTTAATTCTTCAGGATTGAATCCCTTGTTCTATGAGCACTATTTCATCTGTTTAAATTTTATTCGGCCTAAAATTAACAGCATAAAAGGTAGCAAATTTGAAACTCATCAAATATCTGTAAATATTGCTGTTGTTCTTGTTAAATAACACTAAAACTGAAAATAAAAAAATGAAGCTATGATGTCCAAAATCAAAACTAATAAAATGAGAAAAGCACATAACAAAATAACTAAACCTTAAACGAAGTTTATAAAAAATAAAAGCTAATAATATTAATGAAAATATTAATACCAAAATATAAATACCAAAATATTAATGAATACAGCCATGATACATAAATAATACAAGAAGAAGAAGAAAGAAAAAAAACACTGGTAAATATCTGTAATTTTGAAATAATCTGTTGAAGTGATTAATTTCATTTTAAGATTTTAATTTCATTTTAAGAATTCATTTTAAGTAGTTCATTTTATTTAACTTATTTTAATGACCCCAAATCCAGTATTTAGCTGTTTACCACATTTTGCATGCAACCTGACTGACACAAACCTTACTGATGTTTCAATAAAATTGTGACTCCCAGGAAGTGACATCATTTAGACACTTTGGCAAAAAGACAAGTAAATAATCTCCTTCCATTTTCTCAATTTTTATGCAAATTATAGTGTATTTATTAAACCAAATCATTTAACCGATTACCAAAGGTTTTTAAAAACAAATAAATAAATGACCAAACAAATAAAGATATTAGATAGATAGGTAGATAGACAGACAGACAGACAGACTGATTAATTTCATTTTAAGATTTTAATTTCATTTTAAGAATTCATTTTAAGTAGTTCATTTTATTTAACTTATTTTAATGACCCCAAATCCAGTATTTAGCTGTTTACCACATTTTGCATGCAACCTGACTGACACAAACCTTACTGATGTTTCAATAAAATTGTGACTCCCAGGAAGTGACATCATTTAGACACTTTGGCAAAAAGACAAGTAAATAATCTCCTTCCATTTTCTCAATTTTTATGCAAATTATAGTGTATTTATTAAACCAAATCATTTAACCGATTACCAAAGGTTTTTAAAAACAAATAAATAAATGACCAAACAAATAAAGATATTAGATAGATAGGTAGATAGACAGACAGACAGACAGACAGATAGATAGATAGATAGATAGATAGACCTAGTTTATGGCTAAACCTTTAACCCTGTTTTTTGTACGTACAATTCACATGTACAAGTGCATTTAGCTGACCTTTTGTGAATAGAGGGGCCTGTTGTCTCATTATCATGGATTTACGTCTTATAAGTTTAATTGTTTGTATAACAATATCTATATATACAATTAATTATTATGTGCCAGTTAACTATCAGTTAATTAGCATTCTAAAAATGACTGTTTAAACTAAAGTGTTTTGATGTTTAGAAGTAGAGCCCAGAAGCCAGTTGTGTTTTAACTTCACAGCTTTACCATGGTGTCATTCATATGCAATCATATTAATTTGCTTATGCATGTTGCATAAGCGGTGCACAGACTTTTATTACTTACACTGTAAAAAATGGTTGTGATTTTAACAGTATTAAACGCAACGTTTAATTTTTCGCAAACGAAATGTTGCGTTTAATAAAGTTTAAGAATTAGCAAGTATTGATTGTGTGCGAGTTTGTTACTTATTTTTGATTCAACTTTTTGTTTGATTTTGTTCCCATGCACCTATCCTCGTTTCAGGTGTGCTGAGTTTACGTTGATTGTGATTTTAACAGTAAGTTTCCATTATATATACGGTGAATAAATGTAATTACATTTAATGTAATTTTACAGTAAAACACAGTTCAAAATACAGTTTTTGGAAGTGAAAAAGAAAAAGTCATTGTATAATTTACAGTGAAAAACCGTAAATTGACACTCCCAGAATTCCCTACATGATACTTCATATTTGATGTTTTTTTGTTGATATAACATGTTTCTTCTTAATCAAACAGATATTAACACTTTAATATGTTGGTTTATTAACATTACATCAGTTAATGAAATACGGTATTTTATTGTGAATTTAAGACTGTAAAACCTCAAATGTTGCTACCATATTTTTTACGGTGAAGTTCTGGCAACCACAGCTGCCGGTATTTTACCGCAAATGTCACAGTTTTTTTTTACAGTGTGGCATTAAGCATTGGGTTTGTTTCACTGGTTTTCTCAGGAAGCACTTAAAAGAGTTACAACATTGAACATGTTCCCTCAAGAATAAATGATTACTTTCATAAAGATAATGCACTCTGACATAATTCAAGGTGATCAAATTTGTTCCTCCTTTGCTTGAGAGCAATACAAAAAAATATTTTCAGTAGTGCTGGCTAACTTCTTTTTCCCCCTCACTTGACATTCAGACCAGTGATGGATTATGGACCAGACCCAAAAGACCAGTTCCCCAGAGGGTTTCTCTAAAACAGAAAGAAATCCAGAAAACAACTACAGATGTTAAATTAAGCCTTAAGTGCGGGCACAGCCATTTGTAAATTTTATTGGTCTGGTTTCCAGTGACATTCACTTCCAGTTATTTTTAGCTGTACAAAACAGCTCGTTTTGCTGCTTGATATTGCAAACTGCTGTGCCTTATCATATTATTTTAATGTATAATCTTAATTATGAACATACTGGTTTGTAGTGCAAACAGTTTTACCGTTTACTGCACTTTGTTATTCTTGTTATTTCCCTACAGCAGCTAATGAATCGGAAGTCTCACAGAAAACGGCTTACATCCGTGGATTGTTCTATATCTGTTGACTTTCGAGTCTGAATTGTTCTTTCTGTGATAACAAAGAGGATTCATTACAGCCAGCCTGACGGGGATTCATTACAGACAGCCTCACCGAACCATTGACTGTAGGTTGTTCTACACAAACCTCTTTGAAGACGTAGTTGACGGCACATAAAAGAGCCTTCAAGCTTTCTGTAAACCCATCTTGACACAGAGAGGCTGATAAGGTGAACAGAATCCATCCCTGTTCAGAAAATCGAATCACAAGCATAATAGTTTGTGACTCAGTAATCTCACGGCCGACAAAAGCTTTGCTTCCACTCATTCTCCAAACAAAGGGTCATTTCAGTTCTCCATCTAACATTGTACAGCACCACTAAATGATTAACTTCTCACGTACAATCTTATTATGAAAAGTTTCCATTCTCTCAGAGATGTTGTAACATAAATGACACCGTTGTAAAACCATCTCTTAATTTTTTTTTTTTCTTAAAAAAAGTTTTATAGAAGTTAGTGACATTTATTTGCATCTCACTCTTATACAAGCACTTTACATCATCTTTAATAGTTCAAACCTGACCAAGTGTTTTAAATACACTCGATTATTCATCATCAGAGCCGTTGCATCAGGGACGTCTCATCCCAGGTCTGGAGCATTTAAAAGAACCTGCCCTTGTGAAGTCTTCGTCATTCTTTGAACAACAATGAGCACTAGTGTCATGCATGTCTCTGCAGTTGAAACAGAGATGAAATGAGTCGCGACAGCGGTCAAATGTCCTGTGCTAAGTAACTGCCATTGGTGGGTCTCCTGCTATTGATGCTGTCCACATGTGTGTGGTCGTGCTGAGGAAAGTCAGAGCTGAGAGGAGAGAGAGAAGAGAAGAGAAGGAGGAGGTAGAGGGGTGGCTAGTGAACTAGTGGCCACAAAGGAGGGAAGCTGTAGTTACATTCTTCTCTGGACCTTCTCCCTGACAGCAGCGAGTTGTCTTATAACAATAGGTGGCGCAGACAGTGGATCTTGTCCCGGTAAAGGAATTACAAATCTGTGGCAACTCTACACTGACTGCATCACAAGCCCTCTTAAATAAAGTGAGTGACTTTTGACTCTATTATTTTCTATTCATGGATTTTATTAATTAATAATACTTTTGAGAGAAGTAAATGAGGCGCATAATAGCTTAGTTACTAGACATTAAGTTTATTTGTGGGACAAACCCAGTTGAAAAGTCCACAACGGCTAGAAAACTGTGTGTGTGTGTGTTTTCTTCAATGCTGGTGTGCTGGTGTTTCCACCAGGCTTCTTGATACTCATGTTTTGTCGCTATAGACTTACATTCTTTATATTCAGGTACCTGAGAGCCCAATGCTATATGTGACCCTGGACCACAAAACCAGTCTTAAGTCGCTGGGGTATATTTGTAGCAATAGCCAACAATACATTGTATGGGTCAAAATTATCGATTTTGCTTTTATGCCAAAAATCTTTAGGATATTAAGTAAAGATCGTGTTCCATGAAGATATTTTGTAAATTTCCTACCATAATTATATAAGAAATGTATTATCATTAGTAATATGCATTTCTAAGGACTTCATTTGGACAACTTTAAAGGCGATTTTCCAGATAATCAAATAGCTGTATCTCAGCCCAATATTGTCCTATCATAACAAACCATACATCAATGGAAAGCTTATTATATAAATCTCAATTTCCAAAAATGGACCCTTATGACTGGTTTTGTGGTCCAGGGTCACATATGGGGAAAACTTATAACAGTAACTTTGAATTGAACCTTTTAACCCTCATCAAAGTAGTCATGAATGTACTACTAATGTGTGTCAGGATTATTATTGTTAACTAAAACTTAGAATTAAGTTAGAATTTAAAAAAAAGGATAAAATATACTTATTATATGAGAAATATAAACTTAAAAATGTAAATGAAAATGAGAAATATTGCCTTTAAAATATGTTGAAGTTGAATTACTAAAATGTATCAAACTGAAATAAAATAAAGCTAAATATAAATATTAAAAAATTATGAAAATGAGAAAAGCACATAAAATTGCTCAATCTAAAGTAAAATGAAAACTGAAAATATAAAAATAAAAGCTCATTCAAAATATTAACAAATACTATAAACAACATAAATAATACTAACATAACACTGCTGTGTGCATAACTGTCATGACGTATCATGTGAAAATGAATTGTATTTGTTTTATATCTGGTTTCTGTCAGTCCCCAAATGTAAGTAACATGTTTTTTGGTTTATATATTATTATTATTTTTACTTCAAATATTTTATCAATAATTTCTCATAAAATTTGGTAATGAAAGTCATGAAATATCAACTTGATACTCGAATGTCAAGTATAGTGTGAGCTATTGAAATGGCCATGCAGTCTCTCATAACCCAAACAGAATATGACAGTTAACTCTCTTAACCAAGACTATTTTGGTCAACCAGCTTCACTAGAAAGACAATGCTAGTCGACCAGCTTCACCTGTTTAGTTTTGTATTAGAATAGCATGACTATGCTGGTGCACCTGCTAGACCAGCACCATGAACCAGAATAAAGCAGCCTGGAACATCATGCAAATTCATGCTAGTGTAAGACGGTCTTTTCAACAGGTGCACTAATTTCACAGATGCACTGCAGAGATTTCAAATAGATGAACACTTGATAAAGAAGTCATTCTCCTGGTTGAGACACATCATAATGTGCAGTCTCTCTCTCTCTCTCTCACACACACACACACACACACATTTTCCAAATGAGCCTTTCAATTATCTGGGTGCTTGTGTGCTTGTCTTCTGTTGATGTGACTACTCCATCACTAATAAATTGACAAATTGCTCGTGTCGTTTTGCATCTGTGAGTAAGGAGATGTAATTTTAGGCAATAACAAATCTTCCTTTATCTATTATGCAGTGATGACATCTGAATGGGTCTGCAGCTGAGAATGAATTACAACTACAGGATCAGACTAAGACTCTCACAGTTCTGTTTGTTATGGTATTTCTAAAATGAAAGCAAGCCTTACATAATGTTGTAGTTTATATTGGTTTAGTTTAATGGGCACTTAATATGCCATACAAATATTGTGTTCATACAGTATATATATAGAATAAAATTATTAACAGAAACATTAAAGTGACATATTTTTCTAAATATATTTTTTCCTACATTTTAATTGAGAGATAAGTATTGTAAACTGTCAATCAAAGTGAAGATTGCATTTGATTGCACTGTGCATGGGTTGTCAAAACCAGTGTTTCCCAACCTTTTTTTAGTCGCGGCACCTTTTGGCACCCCTGCTCTCAACAGACGGCACCCCAGGGTGCCGCGGCACCCTGGTTGGGAAACACTGGTCAAAACCATTTACAGTGTCCAAATATCCAAACCTTTATGCTCATAATAAGCCATCTGCAAAAGACTGAAACTAAGTGGTCTAATTTTGGAAACCTGGCTGCACTTCTTAGACTAGACAGTTTCACTGGGAATTTATTATTTTAAAGGTTAAAGTATTTCGAGTCCAGACAGCTCACATAGACCTCATTAAAATCACTGAGTTTCTTTCTTGTTACAAAATTGATGTAGTCTTCGTGGTGATTAAAATTATGCACACTTAATTTGGCTCTGGTGAATTATATCTGAGAAAGGCATAGTTCATCTATGTAGGAAGTAAAAAGTCAGATATGCCCTGATTGCTCACTGAAGGTCAATCTTTTCTGCCATGCCTAATTTTAGTACTCACTAAGATAATTCTTGCATTTGTTTACCAAATTAATTCGGATTAATACAGATCCTGTATCTAAATACCTACATTATATATCCTTTCCAAATATATGGTAATTATTGCATAATGAGTGTTTTAATTAGCATGGAAGATTAGCATTAGATTTTATTCATTACACATCATTATTCATGATACCCTGGCATATTAATCTGAAATTACTATTATAATGAGATTCTATTTTCTTTTGACACTCATTAACTCTATGTCAGTGGAAAATCATTACAGTTCACTACCTTGGACAGTCTTTCTCTCCAAAATCACAATACATGCGCGTAGTAAAAATCAGTTATGAATGAAGAGTTATCTAGTGCAGTTAGCCTATGTTCCAGTGGGGAAAATCAAATATTGTATCTATCACTATGAAGCAGTTGTACAGCCTGCCGTTTTACTCTTTAATAGTTGTGAGTTTAGCACATGTGTCTGCCAGCTCAGGGTGCTTCAATGCATCTGTTTAAGACATTGCTTTGCATTTTAATAAGCTTGTAGACACTCAAGCCTTAAGGTGAATCAATTAAAAACTGTTATGAGGGCTGCAAAAGCAGATATTTAACATAATACTTACATTAAAGGGATAGTTCACCTAAAAATTTTAAAATTACGCACCCTCATGTAATTCCAAACCTGTCTGATTTCATTCTGATATTTAGACAAATGTTTTAGTGTTTTTTTGTCCATTTAGCGAAAGTGTGTTGGGTCCGTTTTCTGTTTTGGACTCTGACTTTCATTACATGGACAATAACATATATCTAGTCATAAAGGTTTGGAATGACATAAGGGTGAATAAATGATGACAAAATGACATTTTTGGGTGATGCCAAAAAAATGTTTTGTTCTTCAGATATTATTTTCCTCATTTCTCTCTCGCTTGATCAGGTGTCACAGTGGTGGTGTCATTGGTGCACTAAAAAAATCATGCTCATGGACTGGAGGAGACCAAACTGCACTAGATTGAACACGTGTGAAGAGCAAAGTGTGCAAAAGAAAAAAAGGAAGCACAATCCCTAAGGAGGGACTCTTGGTGTTGGTGCCATGGATCACACAAGCCCAGGCAGCCTCCATAGCTGAGAGACTGCCCTGAAAATGGAGGTCTTCTACCCTGGCTGCATCTCCAGAGGCGAATCTGTCTGGGTGGAATCTATCAAACCTTGAGCGTCTGCTTGTAAACAACAGGGTGCCGTCAAAATGCGAATGGAGGCTCAATGAAGGATGCTCTCTACAAGGCGAACTGGGCGCTGACACAAATGAAGTATGTAGCATCATTCACAGCATCTAAAACAGAGACTCGGCCAGTATGGAAGAGCAGACTACCACTGTGATTCAGATTTACATAAATGACACTGAGCAGTTCAATGCTTCGTATGACTTCAACCTAACCGATGTGAAAGAGAGCATAGACACCTATGAGTTTTACGTCATCGGCCTGTTTCTCTCCTGCCTGTACACCATATTGCTGTTCCCCATTGGCTTCATTGGGAACATCCTCATTTTGGTGGTCAACCTCAACCACAGGGACAAGATGACCATCCCTGATCTGTACTTCGTCAACCTGGCCGTGGCGGACCTTATTCTGGTGGCGGACTCGCTCATCGAGGTCTTCAATCTCAATGAGAAGTACTACGACTACGCCGTCCTCTGTACCTTCATGTCGCTGTTCCTCCAGGTGAACATGTACAGCAGCATCTTCTTCCTGACATGGATGAGTTTCGACCGATACATTGCTCTCGCTAACTCTATGAGCAGCAGTCCACTGCGAACCATGCAGCATGCCAAACTCAGCTGCAGCCTCATCTGGATGGCCTCCATCCTGGCGACTCTGCTTCCTTTCACCATTGTGCAGACACAACACACCGGCGAGGTGCACTTCTGCTTCGCCAATGTCTTTGAGATCCAGTGGCTCGAGGTGACGATCGGATTTCTGGTGCCCTTCTCCATCATCGGCCTGTGCTACTCCCTGATCGTCCGCATCCTCATGCGGGCCCAGAAGCACAGGGGACTGTGGCCGCGCCGACAGAAGGCCCTGCGCATGATTGTGGTGGTGGTGCTGGTGTTCTTTATTTGCTGGCTGCCTGAGAATGTTTTCATTAGCATCCAGCTGCTCCAAGGCACGGCAGACCCGTCGAAACGCAGCGACACCACACTGTGGCACGACTACCCATTGACTGGACACATCGTCAACCTGGCTGCGTTCTCCAACAGCTGCCTGAACCCAATCATTTACAGCTTCCTCGGGGAGACTTTCAGGGACAAGCTGCGGCTTTTCATCAAGAGGAAGGCCAGCTGGTCTGTGGTCTACCGCTTCTGTAATCACACCCTGGATTTGCACATCCCTGTCAGGAGCGAGTCCGAAGTGTAGCGCAGGTGTGGCGACCTGCAGTTCCTGAAGTTGTCATCTGCCTTGCCTCGCTTTCCAGAACTTGATCATGAATTGACAGAGAGATCTTTGGGTTAGCTTGACGTCGTGAAGACTGCCTAATTCTTAAAGTCGGCTGAGCAAAACAAGGATTATTCAGGGTGAATCACCTGCTGATGAAGGGGATTATAAAACACAGATGCAGAGCTTGGTTTAAGCCTACCTTTTACAAATAATAGAAATAATAGGACAGCATGTCACAATGAAGACTTTTATAGGATGATATTCTCGGAGTCCATTTTAAGGGAACAAATAAAGTCATGGAAGCACCTGCAACCCATTTTCCATCTGAGTTATTGTTACATATATTCTCCTTTCCATATATTAATGCTATTGACACTGACACAATCGACAGCTTAGTCTGTTCTGCTGCTTCAAGACTGAATAAATGCATATTTTGTAGGATTTTCCATTCAGGACATCTTCACTGGGGGATGCTAAAAACGTGAGAATCTTTCGAAATTTTCAAGAGTGTAAGATTTTAGGGTTTCCATAAACAGTGGTAAACAGTACAAATGTCTGAAAAGGTAAAGTTCATCTCTCTAGGTTTACACAAATACATCATTAGGGAAACATTAAAGTAAATTCAGTTCAATGCAAGCATATTTGGTGGATTACAGCTCATTTGGACAAGTGTTAGCGACACTAAACCCAGCTGTTGGCTCCTGTTTCCAGCATATAATCGATGTAACAGATTATTCATGACTTCGGAAATGCGATGTCCAGCACTGCGGTTTACTTGATCCAGAGTTATTTGTTGCATTCCCATTCCGCTCATTTTCTCATGAGTGCACTCTATCAGCAAAAACAAGGAGAGATTGCAGTAGATTGCTTTGTACTGTATAGGAAGTAAGTAATTCCAATAAGGTCGAATTAATTTAGAAACAAAGTGTCCACTGTCAAGACTGTATGGATATTAATATGGATACACAATAAGACTTGAAATGATTGTTGCACTGTCCAAAATGTGTCGGGATGATTTAAATATCATTTAAATGTACGCTATTTTCATATCGAGATATTACAAATGATTACGAAATGATAACAAAAGCGTCTTGATAACAGGAAGCTGATATTCTCCCCTAGAGAGAGCCCTCTCGTGCCCAGGGCTAAAACAATATATGACTCAAATTATTCATAAACACAGTGGCAGTCTGAGGGCTTGTTCCCAAGTAAAACTGAACAAAGATAAACAAACACAAAGAAAATGAGGAGTTAAAAATAATAATAATCTCAAAGTTGGTCTCTTGGGATTTTTTTCTTGTTGAGCAGTACACCACACAAAATGATCAATATAATGGTATAATGCATTTGAGCCTGAAAAAGCAGAATGAATAAATAAATAGCCCAATTTTCACAATAAAGTATAAAATGGTTGTCAATTTTGTAATAAGACCACTAGGTTTGCACTGTCAGTTTGAAGAAAGCTGTCTGCTACACTAGAATGTAAATAGAAAGGTGAGGGGATATTGGTGCATAATTGATTTATGCCCTTCTTAGATGGAAAACAAGATTGTAGTATAGTATAATTAAATATTGGTTTAGTTTACTCCACAGGTAAATCACTTATTGTTTGTTATCTATGGCAAATGGCACAGGAAATTGATTGGCCTGCACAAACAGCTAATGCAGACTGTGATTTAATATAGGGCACCTTTTAGTCACATTTTTATCATATTATGAAAAAGTAGACATCTTTAATAATAATCAGACATATTTCAGCCAATAAAAGTACATACTGTATATGTTCCTGCTGGATAAGTCTACTGTCTACAGACAAGCTGCTGTAAGTGATGATTATTATTATTAGTAGTAGTAGTAGTATTACTGTATTACAGCAATGAGAATGTAATTAGAATCAGGAGTCTATTGTGAATTATAAAACACACAAAAATGTAAAAAGTCTAGATTTGTGTGGAAAAACTGTCATGTAAATAATGTCACAATCCAAGTCAAAGTCTTAACGGACCTAAAAAGGCTTAGTTTATTTACATAAAAAATTTTCTTTTTGAATTTGGGGTGAGATGTGTGACCTTGAAATGTTTTTTTGTGAGATTTAGACATCGCTTCTCAATGTGTCCTGCCCCGGTTCTGCTCACAGACCTTTTTGAGTCAATCACCTGAGCCATAAACTCACTCTGGAGCAGTGTTGTAACTAAAACTAAAACCAAAACCATTTTTGTTCATAGAAATAAAACTGGAATCAATTTCATATAAATATTATTTTAATTTTAACAAAAAAAAAAACAACAACTTAAAAAACAAACAAACAAACTAAATAAGCATAAGCAGAAATAGTCAAATAACTAAAACTGAGCAAAAACACTTAAATATGACTAAAACTTAAATTACATTTGGAAATATCAAAATTTAAATAAAAGTAATAAATACTGTAATGGCATATAAATAACAAACACTGCTCTGATATGAAAACACTGAGATCAATGGAGAAAATGCTTGTTGATCTGAAACCCATTTGTTGGTTTTTGACATACTCTTGACAAAATGTATTTCACAGCATGTATCAGTTATAATAATGCAACTGTTGTTGATAATCACAAGCATATGTCAGTATGGAGTGCTGGGTGCTGATACAGAAAGTTTGTTTAATATAGACCAGCGCAACAGAACATGCAGCTCTGGCATAGTCTGCAAGAAGAAAAAAATTAAAATAAGACACAGCCTGGCAAAACCAAGAAATGTTTTTCCAGCTGTAACAGCCCAGCCTGGGAAAAACATGTAAGCATTGTTTGAATAACTTTTAATGAATTTGTATGGACATCACCAGGAACATTAACATATTTACTCAGTTACATATTATAAAAACCAACCCACACATAAAGAGAGAAACAAAAGGGTGACTTGCAGGAAACTTGTGTCTCAGACAGACCTATAGGGCGTGGGTAAGGTTGTGTGCCTCTAAAAGAGATTTGAGAATCCATGATGAGAACAGCCTTAGGATGTGAGCATCACAGATACAGACAAGTGAAATAATGACAGACAACTGAGCTGAAATCCAGACCCCCACAATCCATCCCCTGGGAAAGAGTCAGTGAGACATGTTAATTTCGTATCTGTATAAATACAAATAAATAGACACGGGAGGACCTTGAGAAAGACAAAGAGCAAGAGGTGAGGGAGAGACTGTGAGAAGAGTGTGTGTCTGCAGCTGGGACTGGAGCAGGGCTCAGGGTCTGACGTCATTGCGTCCTAGCGCATATGTTTGTCCCAGTTGTCTATGAGATTTCTCTTTTGATGCGGTTGAATTAATCTATTTATCAGAACTCATGCTGTCTTACAGTTTCCAGTGTTTACATGCTTCCTGTCTGTACTCACACACATAAACAAACGATACAAACCTCAAATATACTTCGAAATAGATTGGAGCACAAAAGTAGAATGTCCAAATAATTAATATTTTACAACAACAAAGAAATGCCATAGAAATATTGTGGTTTGGAGTAGAATGATAAGCTGAAAGCTTACAAAACACCACAAGACTTCCAGCATCCTTTTGTCAAAGGTAATTAAAGTAGTGGGAATGAATGCATACGCTTAGGGAATATGAGTTTGAATAAAAGATCTGATCCACAATTACATTTACATATTAAAAATTTCTCTTGGAAGAAAAAAAAAAAAAAAAAAAAAAAAAAAAAAAGAACAGGCAAATTAGGTAACATCAAGAGGGTCAAATAGAGCTTTGCATAGGAGTGTTTCAATCTAATAAGAGTGTAGCTCTTCTGAATGTATAATGGCTCAAAATAAATACATCGACCAAGCATGGGACATGGACCAAACCACATTTAGATATTTAAAAAAAAAACAGTAATAAAAATAAAGAGTGCACTCACCACTGGCCACAAGAGGGCGCCAGAGCGCATAAATGATGATACAAGTAAATATACAGTCGACGGCATCTGAGAGATCAATGATGAGAAAAGTATTGTCGACTCGGGTAACATTAAGCAGCTTCCTTAAATGCTAAATGTGTGCTGACCCCAAAGAAATGTGTAAAGTCAGTCAGTTCCGAATAAAACTAGCATACTGAATACTGCACATTATAGCCTACTTACACTGAAAATGCTTTGATTAGCATGCTACATCGTTGTCACAACATTGCAGGTTTAATTTGGCGAGCAACGTCGTTGTTGCGTTTTTGCCCAATAATCGAGAAGGGTACCATTGCAATAACCTCATGTTACATATAAATGTAATTTGCTAGTGCTATCAAATAAGGTGTATTCAGCATATAATGTATATAGTGTGAGAGTAATATGGTAGCACGCCACATCTAACAGAAAAATACACCAAGATGTAATTTGATGATTGTGGTTATAAATTGTGCCAAAATGATACGATTCTGCCCTCTTGTGGTGAAAAGAGGAGTCTGCTACAAATCAAGTCGCTTTCCAGGAGTCTGACACTAGTTCAACAAACTAATGAACATAGAAAAAAAGATAATATTGGTTCAGTGACATTGGTCATAATAGACTTATGTAACGGTCATTTTAGTATCCTGCAAGACTCACAATTAAAAACCTGAGCACATTCAAGTAACAGAATCAGCACACCGTTTTGAGGTAGAGTAATTTTATTTACAACCCAATGATCAATGTAAATTAAGATAAGTGATAAATACATTAAAGCATGCAACTAAAGCCGCTTCACAATGAGCTCTACAATGGTTCATCTAGACACTCACTTTAAAAACCTGAGTCTGTAAGGAATGATTTACAAAATTACTCCAATGTACAAATCCATTGCTTTTACTTTGAGTGTTTCTCATTAAAAGTTAAAAGAAAAAAGGCAAGAAAAAAAATGAAATGAAAATTAGGCCCTCTCTCCTCTGATTCGCCTCGCAAGCTGGATATCCTTGGGCTGAGTCTGTAAGGAATGCTTTACAAAATGACTCCAATGTACAAATCCATTGCTTTTACTTCGAGTGTTTCTCATTAAAAGTTCAAATAAAAAAAAAAGGAAAAAATAAAATAAAAATTAGGCCCTCTCTCCTCTGATTCGCCTTGCAAGCTGGATATCCTTGGGCATGATTGTGACTCTCTTGGCATGAATGGCGCACAAGTTGGTGTCCTCAAACAGACCAACAAGGTAGGCCTCACTTGCTTCCTGTTAACAAAAAAAAAAAAAGACAAGTTAACGTTAGAGCTTGCAGAAACTTTAAAACATTGTGTCACATTGCGATTCAGTCATGGAATAATTTTAAACACAACAATCGCTACACACCTGAAGTGCACCAATGGCTGCACTCTGGAACCTCAGATCAGTTTTGAAGTCCTGCGCAATCTCTCTAACCAGACGCTGAAACGGCAACTTGCGGATGAGCAACTCCGTTGACTTCTGATAACGACGAATCTCTCTCAGAGCAACAGTTCCAGGCCTAAAGTGGGGAAGAAAAAAAACAAAGAAAACAAAACGTGTGATTATTTACCCGTGATAACCAACTTTACCATGTATGTGCATCTCATTACAGCAGCATCTCAGACGCACCTGTATCTGTGGGGCTTCTTGACGCCACCAGTAGAGGGCGCGCTCTTCCTAGCGGCTTTGGTCGCCAGCTGTTTTCTTGGCGCCTTTCCTCCAGTTGATTTACGCGCGGTCTGCTTGGTACGAGCCATTGTTTCTCAGTCTCTGGAATTAAAAACAAAAACACTTAAATAGGGATTTTTTCCTCCATTTTAAAATTAAACTCAAACGGTGACTTAAAATGGCGGTATCATCCGGGTCTTGCGCTTTGCTTTTACCACTTCCGCTCCAGAGCCGCAGATGCTTAAAAGGACATAAAATCTGACTTCACACGGATGTACAACGTTAAGAGCCTACAATACATTTTAAACTATATAAAGCAGCTAAATTTCACGCACAACTGGTCTTGGAGAATCAAACGAGCACCGCATACGTATATCTGCATCAGATAGAAACGCTTCTTATTCGGTGACTCCGGCATCAGCCTTCATCTGCAGCAGATACGGTTCCCCCTCAAATGCTGCAGATTAAACCTCGTCCCACCACGAAACTCACCCTCAACCAGAAATATGGCAGTTGCATAATTCAGAAACAGCGGGAAAATGTGCAGGGGCGCAAGGGAAAGTTATTTGAACGCAGCATCGTAACCGGCAACTCGACCTCTTCAAGAACAAGCTCAACAAACCTTTGTCCAAAATGGCGGGCAAAAACGTAACGTTACATTGACAAACAAGCAGAGAATTATCAGATGCCACATATTGCTTCAAAGCCCGCCAAAAAGCCACACATTTAACGTGTCTAAAACGCCACGTGATGTTTAAATGAACTTTGTTCAAGACCAAGAGTGTTTGAAACACTAATCCAAGCTAACAAATTAGCCAGCAAATGATTCATCAGTAATTTATGCGGGAGAAAGCGAAAATCCGATCAACTCTGCAACGTTAACTGACGAATTGTTTTCTTTTAAGTTAGCTCTAGACAAACTACTATTATTAATGTCTAATGCCAACATATCTACAAAATAATTAAAATAATTTGACTTACTCAAACCTCCTAGAAGCACAATCTCTCCCACGCAGTATCTCGTATTTGAAAATATGAGGGTCGGGCTTCTATTTATATATTTCTATGGCTCGTCACTTAGACACGCCCACAAGCTACGTTTTCGTATCTCATTGGTTTAACACAACACAAGCTCCTCCTCTACGCTGTTTCGCTTTATTTACCTTTTATAATAGGACACACTCTAATTTTTGGATATTTCTTTTGTCTTGCAACTGAAAATGTAATATTTTATGTTGATTTTAAACATCAACATATAACTTAGAATACATAAAAATTATTTGCAATAGATAAAACGGATGATGGAGAAATATATACTTGAAGTACACTTTAAATGTTGGCTTCAATCTCACTTAATTTGTTTGCGTATTGTTTTGCCTACATTTAGAAACTTGTTTACGTACTTTTTTCACATAACTTAAAAGCCATACACTGCCGTTCAAAAGTTTGGGATCAGTAAGATTTGTAATGTTTTTTAAAGAAGTCTCTTCTGCTCATCAAGGCTGCATTTATTTGATCAGAAATACAGAAAAAACAGTAATATTGTGAAATATTATTGCATTTTAAAATAATGGTTTTCTATTTGAATATACTTTAAAATATAATTTATTCCTGTGATATGTGACCCTGCCTGTGAAAACCCAGCGAAAGTCATTTTTTGTTATTTACTGTTTTCTACATAAAATCATCCTTCATAAAGATGTAGAACATTCTGTGAAAAATATAACCTTTATATATTTAATATTGACTGAGTAAGGCCATGTCAAAGATTTAAATCATAGTGAAATGAATGGTTGAAATCAAACTTTGATGCTTGTTATCTCATAATTAGATTTTGAGACTTTAGCCTGGATTTCACAGACAGGGTCTCACACACACACACACA